>NW_024064889.1:7508-233685 GCF_009727055.1 Benincasa hispida | reverse complement strand
TTTTTTTTTTTTTTTTTTAATTTAACCAAAAAAGGCTTATGATATAAAATGACCAAAATACCCTCTGCCTTTTTAACCAAAGACAACCCTCTTTTTCCCTGCCTTTATGAATTAATTTGTCTGATCCATTATTCATCATAGGTGACATTTAGGTAAATTTGAAGCTGAATATTTGGATTAGAAAAAGGTAGGAGGAAGAGATATCAGTTTCCTTTATAAATAAGGCAGCCTGTGAGCTCTGTTTTTCCCAAGCCAATCTGATCTTTCCCTTTTATAAAACAACTATTTCCACTCTGTTTTTCTTTTTCACACACCAAGAAATCCTCAGAGCTAGAAAGAGAAAAACAGAGAGAAACACAATAAACCAAACCATGAACCACCAAGAAACTGAAGAGCATCAAGCAGTACAAATCTCTCAGTTGTACACTGAATTATACATCCAAATGGTACCCCAACAAGGTTTGTACCACCTTCTTTTTTGTAAAGGTTCTTCCCTCTTTTTTAACCCCAATTCATTATTCAACTCTATTTTTTTGGTAAATTTGTCAAAATATAAAATTTACCCAATTTTTCTTTTGTAAATCAAAGTTCAGTTTTAACTCACTTGAAGTATTTTAGGTAATTTGAGTGAGTCTAAACCCAGACGACGTCGTAAGAAGAACAGAGGATCGGAAGCAGAGGCGGCGGCAGGGGGAAAAAAGAGGAAGCTCACGGCGGCGCAAGTTCTTCTTTTGGAATCGAATTTCGGGAGTGAACATAAATTGGAGTCGGAAAGAAAGGACCGTTTAGCGTCGGAGTTGGGGCTGGATCCCCGGCAGGTGGCTGTCTGGTTTCAGAACCGCCGTGCACGGTGGAAGAACAAGAAACTTGAGGAGGAGTATTCTAACTTGAAGAAGCTTCATGAATCCGTCGTCGTTGAAAAATGCCGTCTAGAAACCGAGGTTTGTTTCCCCCCTCTCTTTCTCTTCTTCGCTCCCAAACATAATCAAAACCATTTTCTTTATCGTTATTTTATTCAATTAGAAGAAAATGGAGAAAACTTCTAAATACTATGAATAATATTTAAGAAATGGTATCATTTAATAATGTATTAGTTAATTCGTTAGTTGCTAAAGTTATAGATAATTTAATTACTTAAGGTATATACTACTCTAAATCATCTAAAACATATCCATTTGAACTTTAAAAAAAAAGGGTTAAGTAGTTAAATGAGCTTAACTCATCGTAATTGACATACACTTTTTTCTTCAAAGTCTTCCTGTTGTTGTACTTACAAAAAAAAAAAAAAATTATATACGTGTATACTATTTAAGGTTCGACATGTATCTTTAATACTAATCACAAAAAAAACATCTTTGTTCTCTCCACTTTGCATTCCTCCCTCTAGTTTTTTGAAAACATGATGGTGATGAGTAGAAAATAGATTGAGTTACATAAATTTAAAAGCTGTCTTAATTTTTTTTTCTTCTTTTAAATGGTATTCTAATTATCCTAACTTGGTGTAGTATAATGCACTCAAAGTTGTACTTATAAAAATATGTCACGTTGTAAATTGTTTTAATGTAAATTTATTTTATTTTATCTTTACTATGTTTAAAAAAATAAAAAAAAATAAAAAAAAACTTTGGATTAGGTGCATTCACTATCCTTTAAAAAATGTCAAATAAATTCTAACATTTCAATTTTATATTTAATAAACTTTTAATACTTTCAAGACTTTAAAAATTAATTGATCTATTCATTTAAAATTGAATTGTATCTAAAATATGACCCTTAAATTTTTAGTTTTCTATATAGGTTTATATAAATGAGAAATTCTTATAAATAAAAAAATCCAAAAAATATTTATATTTTATAGTATATTTTTAGACTTTTTGCTATAAAATGTAAATATTTTTAAATATTTTTTTTATATTTAAAAAAGTCCCTTTATAAATTTTATGAACTCTCGAATAGAGTTAAACAAAAGTTATTAGAAACAAAATTGAACATACATGAATCTATTAGACACAAAATTGACGGTTTAAAAATTTATTAAACACTTTTTTTTTTTAAATAGTTGAAGAAATTGAAAGCTTCACAAACTTATTTTAAATTTTTTAAAATTCAAATAACTATTAAAGACAAATCCAAAGATTTAAAGAAATTAAACTTGTAAGTTAATCTTTAAAATATGTATTAGGAGGGTAACAAAGAGGAAGCATGAAAAAATAATTTTCTTACGACAACAAATACGAGGAAGGAATATTTAAACGTTTATAATAATTATTATCGAGTTATATTCATATTGATATTTAAAAATAAACACGTATAAAAAATTTAACCGTGAACGTAAAAAGTGGGGTAACTCGATTAAGAACGTGCATGGGCTCTTGGCTCGAAGAAACCCACGCCACTTTGTTTGGGAATCAGGTGGGAAAATATGTATTTTTTTTTTTTTAGTAAAGAGAAAATGTTTGACAGAACTTTTGATAAGCCAATTGCCTTACAACAGCCACCTCATTCCACAAATAAACTATTTTACAAATATTTAATTAGAAATTTTTCCCTAAAAAAAAGTAAGTAATAAAGTGTTTCGTACAACGTTGTCTGTGTTTCTATGGGCCATCGGCCCACTTTGGTGGGTCTCACTTCAACATTTCACCTATCAAGACAAAACAACCCACACCCTTCTTTCCATATATACACACATATTTATATATACGTTAATATATATATATATATAAATGTTTCTAACTTATACCGTTTTAACCGTCTCACACTTATTCTTAGTACATCATTTAGGTCTTGTTTGATAATTATTTCATTTTTTATTTTTAGTTTTTAAAAATTAAGTTATAGACACTACTTCCACTTCTAAATTTCTTTGTTTATTATCTACTTTTTACCAATAGTTTAAAAAACAAAGAAAAAAATTGAAAACTAAAAGAAGTAGATTTCAAAAACTTGTTTTTATTTTGGAATTTTGGCTAAGAATTCAATATTTGTACATAAGAAATATGCAAATCATGGTAAGAAATAGAGTGTAAATATACTTAATTTTCAAAAACCAAAAAATAAAAATAAAATGGTTACCAAACGGGGCCTTAAATTTTCAATTTCAAAGAAAAGAGTATGTATCTTAATCGTTGAGTTATGCTCACGTAGTGATCCTTATATCTTTGTTCTTAGAACAAGTTGAAAATATATTTGAACAGTCATTTTTATAATGGTTTCTCCTTTAAAATAATCTCCTTAAATAGGTGTGATCATAAATCCTTTTTATATATAAAATTGTCTAGCAAATATATATATTTGTTTTTTTAAAAAAATCTCTAATAACTTCTGATACTTTTGATTTTATGTCTAATAGAGCTCTAATATTTTTTAAAGAAAAAACCAATATATCTAGAAGAAAAAGATTGGAAAAGTCAAGAAATATTCAAACTTATAAAACATTGAAACATATGTCATTTAACATAATCCAGATCCCATTTTGTAACCATTTGGTTTTTAGTTTCTGTTTATGAAATTTAAGTTTATATCATCCACATTTTTTACAATGATTTGCATCTTCTTAAGTTAAATGGTTGAATTCTTAGCCAAATTTCAAAAACTAAAATAACTTTTTGAAAGTTACTTTTTTTAAGTTGTAAAAATATGACTTGATTTTTTAAACCATTGATGAAAAGTAGATAACAGAGGAAGAAATTTAGAGGTGGAAATAGTGTTCATAGACTTAATTTTCAAAAACAAAAATAAAAGATAAAATAGTTACGAAAGGAGATTTTAATATTTTCAAAATCTAGAAACATAATAAAAAAAATATTGTACTAAAAAGAAAAAAGAAAAAAAGAATTTAGAATTTGAATTTGAGTGAAAAGTAAAGTGAATTGTGATTATGCAGATACTAAAGCTAAAAGAACAACTTTCAGAAGCAGAGAAAGAGAAAGAGAGGGTAATAATGGGAGAACGGGCCGATGGGCCTTTAAGCAGCAGCAGCCCAAGCCCATCAATGTCAATGGATGCCGTGGACCCCACGTGCCTTGGAGAAATTCCACCATTATATGAAGATGTGTTTTATTACATGCCTGAAAACTATTGTATTTATGGCATGGAATGGCCTAATCCCTACATTTGATCATTCTTCCTTCTTTTATGTATTATAAAAATGTTTTTATTACTCTTCCTTTTTTTTTTTTTTTCTTTTTCTTTTTCTTGGTAGAAATCTTATCAACCTAGTGTAAATTCTAAATTAAATTTCCTTTTCACTTTTCACTTTTATTTCTCTAGTGGTTTAATTTAATTGTTGGTCTTTTTCGATTGTTGGTAAGTTGGAATAATATAATAACGTAACTTTATGTAAGTACCATCTGTTATATATTATTATGGTTATATATAAATAAATTACTTCAGTTGGAATCTAGGTAGTTAAAATTTTAAGATATATAATTTTGATCAAGAGGTAGAGATTTCAATCTCCTTGTGAAACTTTGAGCTCAATATATATATGTGTATGTATGTAATATATTAAATCAATAAGCGAGTCATCTCTTAGGAAAAAAAAAATAGTAAATGTGGAAATTTAGAAATGTTAAATTTTTTTTTTCAAAGGAAAAAAAAGTGAAAAACAAACAAGATTTGAGTACACTAATTCAAGAAAAAAAATGATGGAATAAATAATATGAAAATAATTTATGAACTATCACTACAGGAATTAGGCCTTTTGCCGATGCTAAATTCTTCGACATAGTTCCAAAAATGCATTGGCTAATCCTATGCCAACACTAGGTCGCCGTCAGTGTACGTCCTTCGGAAGAGCCTATGTTAGCGCATAAAAAAGAAGCATTGGTGTATGTTGGAACTACTGACGATAGTCGTCAAGTTCGACCTATGTCGATGCTAGCAACATGGCATTGACAAAAGGTATATTCATTGATGCAACAATGTGGCATCGACAGTTCCTTAATTTGACGCTTTGAAAACCCGTTGGCGAATCCTTGCATTGTCGACGATGTATAATTGGCGTCGGTAGTTCTCCTATGTCGGCGGTTAAAGTTAGCTGTCGACATATCCTTGAAATGCTGACACCTCATAATCTATTGGGGCATTGACATAGGCCTATTTTTTTATGAAAAAAAACTATTTTATAATTATACTATATTCTTCACTTAGATCCTTTATTCATTACTTTGGTTTGTACCTAAAAGCAAATTAGTTATACCAAATACTAACGAAAATTCAATCAATATTATCATAAAATTTTTACAAGTGTTTTATATAACACCTTTTGCAAACACAAACAAAAAAGATCGACATATAAAGTTACATAACAAAAATACTAAGTTGATGCAAAACAAACACATTATATAACACTTCTAGTTTGCTTGCTATGAAGTGATCTCATTGAAAGTTGGTCCTGAAAAACAAATAATGAATGCAAATATTAAATTTAGATATAAGTTATAACAAACACATATCAAATACATATTTAATAAACTAATATGGCACAAAAACAACTTTACGTATATATATAATCATAAACTCTTCCCTACAATCTAAACAATAACAAATTGTAAAATAAAATAAAAAAAAAATTGAGATTTATAATAATAGGCATATAAACACATAAAACATCTCACCCCAACTTTAACACAAATAACAATTCAATCCACATAGAAATAACAAATTCAGACATTCAAAGTCATTCTCACTTTAATATTTAAAGTCATCTCAACCAACATTTATCGGCCCAAATTCAAGAGAAACGTCTTAACCCACATTTAAGATAAAAATACAACATAGATCTAAACTTACAAAATAAACTATCAATAAACATCTCTCCCCATCTTTAAGACAAGTAACACATCCTAATCCTATTTATCACCCCACATTTAAGAAAGAATAACAACATATAGATCTAAACTTATAAAATAAACCATAAACTTATAAACAATCAAATATCTCACATCATATTTAATAGAAAAATATCTCAATTGCTACCATAACTATAGGATAGCAACAAATCTCAAACAACGGTATATGTAAGTACTCCATAAAATATTAATGTATTACAATTGTTACTATAACTACAGGATAACGACAAATCTCAAATAATCTTATACATAAAATAAAATAAAATAGTTCATACCTATTTTGAAGTTCCTCCTAGTGAAGTTATAAAATGTTTCATTAAATCTTTTACCGTCTACCTCGGACCTTCATTGTTATAAGATCTACCCTAATCGCATCCAATCTTTATTCATTTTTAATAATATTCTTTCCAACTAAACTCTTGATTACTACCATCTTAAACCTGTAGGAGTTACACAAAAAACCACAAACTAAAATATAAAATTAAGGCCAGTGTTAGAAATAACTATCGAGGGTTTTCAAGTTCTTAACCATCTAAATTTACATTCTTTTTCCTTTTCATTCTTGTTACCATTTTTTTTTGTTAACTTTAATTTTGATTCCTAAAGTCTTAAATGGATTGTTTTTGGTGAGAATTAGAGCGAAGAAATGATAATTACTCTTCCTAATTACACAAATTAGGAACAATTCATTCATATTATATCTCCAACATCATTAAAAAGAAGGGTAATTGCAATTGGTAGCATTTTTAAGGAATAATAACCAACATCATTTTAAAAAAATTGCAAACGATAGACTTCTATCGGATAGACTCCTACCAATAATATGGTCTATCACTGATAGACTATTTAAATTTAGTCATATTTGTAATTTTTTTTACATTATGTTATTTCTACAAATATTTTGGGTCTAATGTCTATATTTGCATTTGTCCCTAAAAAAAATAGTGTATTTTAGGAAGTACACACTAATTCACTAAGATTAGTTACTCCCTTTCTACCATGCCAAATATAAATCTAATACTACCAAAAATTAACTCCAACATAGACAACAATAATATTAATCAACAAAAACATTTATCTATAAAAAGGAAAAATAACCATGGCAATTTATGTTTAAGAACAAGCAAATAATAAAAAGTGCAACTCAAATCAACCATAAAATCGTAATCACAGACAACCAAAAACTATTCATCCCAAAATCTTTATGAACCATAATCATAAATATATAACAGTCGAAGTCAAAACTCAAACCAACAACAATAAAACTTGAACAACATCCCCAAATCTTTAACAGACAAAATAATAATAATTATTATAATAATAATAATAATTATAATAATAATAAATAAATAAATAAATAAATAAATAAATAAAGAACAAAACACAACCAACAAGATATCCATGAATCTCACCAACTACACTAAACATGTAAATCACACCTACAAATATAAATCTCAACAAGTATTTCCAAATAATTTCAACAACCAAAAATTCAAATCACACAAACAATACATTTATCAATAACAAAAAAGATAAAAATCACACCAAAATTTAAACAAAAAATGTAAACCTAAACAATCATACAAAAAAAATTCAAAATTTTCAAATAAAAACTAAAAACCCAAAGATATTTCATGAAAGGCTTACCAAGAAAGATGGTTGAAAGAGGTTAAGGGAGAAGATGACCGACGAATTCCAGAGGGGTGGTGGAAGGGGAGTTAGAGTGGCTGGCTGGCAAGGGTTTAAACATAAAAGGACTGGGTAGTGGGGTTAAAAGGGGCTGGCGGCAGAGAGTAGGTGGGCGGCAAGGCTCAAAGCAGAGAAGGGAAAGGGATGTTGCGGTTTATGCCCTAAAATCTCGTGTCCTGTAGTTTGTAAACAATTTTGTAAGAACGCCTGTGATGTATAAAATATATGACATTTACTTCACTTCTTGACTTTGCAGATTTAGATGTTTTTTATTTTTCCACAAACCAATAAATTTAATATCCTTGGTTGTTTTTATTTAACTTAAGCATGTATGTAGTGACATACAAGTAGATCATGTCTTTAGTGGCAACCAAAATGGTCTGTAGTATATGGATATAGGAGAGAAACCTTATCCTGGTAATACTACGGACGCGACTCGCTTTGTAGAATAGTTACAAGTGTTGTGACTTGTCACAGATGGTCTGATCCTGATCATTCGTATAGGGGACATGCAAGCGGGGGCATCCTATACAAAGAGTTTGTATAAGACCTGATCTCGAAGTATTAACGTCTCGTCATATAACTCTATTCATGACAGAGACTTCACTTCACTAGGATGACCATTGGTAACATGACCTCAATCTTGAGTGAGTTGGCCATCCTTTGATTTGCATGGGTGTGAGTGCCAGAGCGCCGACTCAAACCTACCACTTTGGGGATTTGTCTGATTTGGGAGCTGGGAACTCAGCTTCACAAGATGGAGTTCATTCTTTCCCCGAAGCAGGGGTAAGTAGATAGATTGCTCTCTTAAGGGCTGATCCCGGGGCTTGAACGATGTGGCACCACACACCTTCTCATGGCCCAAAAGGTGTTCACACATAGTAGGATTATGTTGTACTGTTCATTAGAGAGATCAATTGTACTTAAGTAGTAAGATGTAACTATAGGGACAAAATGGTAAATTGCCAACTGTACTTACGAGCATCTGTGAAGGGTCATCGTACTGATGATTGGTTATATCCAATGGACATAGAAATGTATCTATGGTAAGACGAGTTCAACTTGTTAGGATTGGTGTCCTAATTCTCTCGGAGTTTCATTGTTTTGTAAAAATACACATTGTTTAATGAATAAAATAAGTGTTATTTAATTCTGGCATTTACTCACATCCAATAAACAAAACTCCTAGGTTATCTTATATGAACTTAAGCATGTATATGTGATATACAAGTGGATCATGCCTTAAGTGATAATCTAAATAGGTCTGTAGTATAAGGATTAAGGTGGGATACCTAATCCTGGTGACACTACGGATACAACCCACTTTGTAGAGGTTTGCAAATGTTGTAAACTACTACTATGGTAGATCCTGACCATTCATGTGGAGACGTGCGAGCGAGGGTGTCCTATACAAAGAGTTTGTATAAGACCTGGACCACGAGATGACAAGACTTTGTATATAACACCGTTTATACTAGAGACTTGCATCTCACCTAAATGACCATGGGTGACACGACCTCAATCCTAAGTGTTTTGGAAAATTCTGTCTTTGAGAGCGGTTCTTTGATTAGTATGGGTGAGAGTGGCCAGATTGCCAACTCAATATGCCTACCTTTTTGGGGACTTGTCTGATCTGGAAGCTTGGAACTCAGTCCACAAGATGAAATTCACTCCTTTCCCGAAGCAGGGATAAGTAGAGAGATTGTTCCCTAAAGGCTGATTCCGGGGCTTGAACATAGTGGCTACAACTTCTCTTTGGAAGAGAAGACTCAGTCATAGTAGGACTATAACTTATGTTTATTAAAGGGATCAGTGGTATTTAAGGAGTTAGATGTAACTACAGGGGCATAACGGTTATTGGCCCAGCTGTACTTACAAGCGATCTGTAAAGGGTTGTCGCACTGTTGATTGGTTAAGATGGACACATAATATATCTGTGGTAAGAAGAGTTCAGCTATCGGTCTTTATTGGAGTGCCTGACAGTTAATAGATGGTGGATCCCGTGACTAAAAAGTTTAGTTAGTTATTCACGTACTGTTGGAGCTTCGAGCTACAAGTCCATAAGTTCCTCTTGGTAGCTTAATGGATTCAGTTGAGGATCAGTTCTTGGTGTTGATTTGAAATGTTCAAATTGACAATAAGTATTTTGATTATATATGATATAATCAGTATGATGTATGAGATACATCTAGTGGAGGATTGATATAAATGAGATTTACATTAAGTACCATGGAATGGAAAAAGAACTATGGTTTATATGTTTCATGAGATGAAATATTAAAACTATAGGTTATAAATATAATATGATACTCCTGTCCATAGCCACATTTTATGATTATGAGATATGGCAAATGCACGTCAAGACTGCTTTTCTTAATGATAATCTTGAGGAGACCATCTACATGTCTCAACCAGAGGGGTTCGTAGTTCCAGATCAAGAGCAAAGAGTTTACAAGCTAATAGGTCCATTTATTGGCTAAAACAAGCATCTAGATCATGGAACATTAGATTTGACACTGTGGTCAAGTCGTTTGGCTTTGATCAGAATGTTGATGAGCCTTGTGTCTACAAGAAGATCATCAACAGCTCAGTAGCTTTCCTGGTACTGTATGTGGATGATATCCTACTCATTGGGAATGATGTAGGGTTTCTGACTGACATTAAAAAGTGGCTAGCTGCCAAATTTCAAATGAAAGATTTGGGTGAGGTAGAGTATATTCTAGGGATCCAGATCATTCGGGATCATAAGAATAAGAGGTTAGCCTTATCTCAAGCATCGTACATCGATCAATGTTGATTAGGTATAGGATGCAGGATTCCAGGAGGGGTTTATTACTCTTCAGGCATGAATCGTTTTGTCTAAGGATCAGTGTCCTAAGACACCTCAAGAGGTTGAAGAAATGAGACGAATTCCCTATGCTTCAATTGTTAGAAGCTTAATGTATACAATGTTGTGTACCATATTCGACATTTGCTATGCAGTAGGGATTATCAGTCGGTATCAGTCCAATCTAGGATTTGATCATTGGACCACAATTAAGATGATCCTCAAGTATCTTCGAAGAACAAGGGATTACATGCTCATGCATGGAGATAAGGATTTAATCCTTATAGGATACACAGACTCTGACTTTCAGACCGATTGAGATTTTCGTAAATCGACATCGGGGTTAGTGTTCATCTTAATTGAGGGGCTATAGTGTGGCGAAGCATCAAGCAAGGATGCATCACGGACTCCACTATGGAAGTCGAATACGTAGTCACTTGTGAAGCATCTAAGAAGGTTGTTTGGCTGAGGAAAATCCTTACAGATTTAGAAGTTGTTCCAAATATGGATTTGTCGATCACTCTCTATTGTGATAACTTGAGGCTGTGGAAAATTCGAAGAAGCCTTGGAGTCATCGTCGGGGCAAGCATATAGAGCGAAAATACCATTTGATCAGGGAGATTGTGCATCACGGTGATGTGATAGTCACGAAGATCGCGTTGGAGCACAACGTTGTTGATCCCTTTACAAAGGCTTTCATGGCTAAAGTGTTCAAGGGTCACCTGGAGAGTCTGGGTTTTCGGGACATGTGGCATCTTATCTAGGACAAGTGGGAGATAATACTGGAGTATGCCCTAGTTTATTGTATATTGTACATGTATTTATCTTGTATTGTATATTAGTCTCCCGAGACATTCGGACAAGTGGGAGATTGTTGGGATTGGTGTCCTAATTCTCCCGGAGTCTCGTAGTTTGTAATTTATACACATTGTTATGAATAAAATAAGGGTTATTTTTTCTGGCATTTACTTATATTCAATAAATAAAGCTCCATAGTTATTGTATATAAACTTAAGCATGTATATGAGATATACAAGTGAATCATGCTTTAAGTGATAACCTAAATAGGTTTGTAATATAAGGATTAAAGAGGGATTCCTGAACCTGGTGACGCTACGGATATGGCCAGCTTTGTAGAGGTTTGTAAGTGTTGTGAACTATTACAGATGGTAGATCCTGACCATTCATGTGAAGACATGCAAGTAGTGGTGCCCAATACAAAGAGTTTGTATAAGACCGGACCACGAGATGATTCGTCTCTGTATATAACGCCGTTGATACAGGAGACTTACATCTCACCTAAACGACCATAGGTGACATGACCTCAATCCTGAGTGTTGTGGAAAATCTTGCCTTTGAGGGTGATCCTTTGATTAGTATGGGTGAGAATGGCCAAATTGCCAACTCAACATGCCTACCTTTTTAGGGACTTGTTTGGCTTGGGAGTTGGGAACTCAGTTACATAAGATGAAATTCACTCCTTCCTTGAAGTAGGGGTAAGTAGATAGATTTCTCCCTTAAGAGCTGATTCTGGGGCTTGAACATAGTGGCCACAGCTTCTCCTTGGAAGAGAAGACTCAGTCATAGTAAGACTATGCCTTATCTTCATTAAAGGGATTGGTGGTACTTAAGGAGTTAGATGTAACTATAGGGGCATAACGGTTATTGACCCAACTGTACTTACGAGCGATCTGTGAAGGGTTATCATACTATTGATTGGTTAAGATGGACACATAATATATCTGTAGTAAAGAGAGTTTAGCTGTCAATCTTAGTAGAGTGCCTGGCAGTTAACGGATGGTGGATCTCGTGACTAAAGAGTTTAGTCAGTTATTCACGTACCATTGTAGCTTCGAGTTATAGGTCCATAAGGTCCCCTTGTAGCTCAATGGATTAAAGTTGATAATTAGTTCTTGGTGTTGATTTGAAAATTTCAAATTGACAATAGTTAATTCGATTATATATGATATGATCCATGTGATGTATGAGATACGTCAAGTGGAAGATTAATGTAGATGAGCTTACATTAAGTACCATGAAATAGAAAAAGAACTATGGTTTATATGTTACATGAGATGAAATATTAAAACTATAGGTTATAAGTATACAATGGTAAGTTGGTTATTATATATATTTATGATAATATTAATTATTAGATAATTATCTCTTTTTCTCTAATAACTAATTGAGTGGGAGGTTATTGGTGGTTTCATGGTAACCGTGAGATAAAAGGAAAAATGTTTCCTAAATTTAGTAGTTGGATTGAGAGTTTCAATTCTCTGAAATTACTCATGGTGGCTGTCTAGTAAATACGATTTACTAAACAACAACTTAAGAGAGACTAGACGATCCTGGAGTGTTTCTATACGATAGTCACTCAGCTGGTCGATAAGCTAAACGATCGTGCAGCTTTTGCTAAACGATCGCATAACTAATACTAAACGATTGGACATCGTCTATACGATAGACTTTGTCATTTCCCACTTACTCAACCGTTTACATGATTGTTCTTCCTCCAGTCTTGTCCTCTAACCAAGTCTACACAGAGCTCACACTTTTGGATTCTCACACCGAGAATACCAAGGTAGCCATTGTGGTGGTGTCGTACTAAACTCGACATAGTCGAGGTTTTTGGAGGTCATTTGTGGTGTTCGTGATCTTGGAGATCACTGTGATCGTACAGTGTTACAGTCATTGTGTATGAGCATTCGTGTGTTGCTGTCTTGCTGGTTGAACAAGTGTTTTTTATCATGGGTGTTGAAGATGAGTCTTCAAAGATATGTGTAATTCTTCCTTTGATTGTATAGTAAAGCATGTTGTAATTTTATTTTATGCATAGCCTGTATATTTCCATTTGTTGATTGTAATTGTGTATGTTTAAATACGATTGAAATTTGGAACGATCATTCCGCTGCTCATAGAAATCCTCATGTCCAATTTCCTTCAGAAACATCATTACAAAATAGATGCCACATAGGATGTATTAAATTATTTTTCTAAATTTGATTGGTTATTCAAATGGGTAATGCTTGAATACTAATATAAATAAATTGTATGTTTCAACAAATTTCATAATGGCTTCCGCAATGCTAAATTTACTCGTTGCTGACAAACTTACTAGCGAAAATTACACAACATGGAAAAACACAATCAATACGATATTGATCATTGATGACCCAAAATTTTTCCTAATAAAGGATTGTCCTCTTATTCTTGCTCAAAATGCTCCTTGAAACGTTCAGAGGGCATATGAGTGTTAGATACTGGCAAATGAGAAGGCCCGGGCGTATATCTTGGCAAGCCTTTCTAAAGTCCTTACCAAGAAGCATGAGCCAATGATCACTGCCCGTGAGATCATGGAGTCCCTATGAGGGATGTTTGGATAATCATCTGCACAACTCAGGCATGATGCTCTAAAAGAACATCTTCAATGCTCGTATGTAAGAGAGAGCATCTATTAGAGAACACGTTCTCAACATGATGGTCTACTTCAACGTGGTGGAGATGAATGGGTCTGTCATCGATGAAGCCAGTCAGGTTAGCTTTATCTTGGAATCTTTACCTAAAAGTTTTCTACAGTTCTGTAGCAATGCTGTTATGAACATGATTGACTACAACTTGACCACATTGCTCAACGACCTACAGACTTTCCAGTCCCTGATGGAATCCAAGGAATAAAAGTGGAATAAGAAGAAAGGTAGAAAGGGGAAAGCTAACCCACCAGCTGCTACCAGAAGAGCAAGAAGGCCAAGGCTGCAAAGGGAATATGAATCAACGAGAGGGATTAACAAGGTTTGTAAGCTAAAACGATCCATTTATGGATTGAAGCAGGCATCCAAATCTTGGAAAATGTTTGATATGTAGTCAAATCTTATAGCTTTGAATAAAATATTAATGAATCTTGTGTTTATAAGAAAATCATCAAGAGTAATGTTGCTTTTCTAGTGTTGTACGTAGTGAAGGATACCGAGAGTTCCATGAGCGTGTACAGATCGCTCTGATTTCACAGTGACCGAAATACAAATGATATATATTCAACACATACAATTATGCACATTAATCTAATTATCAGCATGCTAAAAAAAATGAATAACAGGGAAAGGTTCCATACCAGTTGAAGACCCTCTTCGAACTTCAGAACCCAATGCAATAGAAACCCTCCAATAGATCTACCAACACCCGGCAGGAACGCCGATTGCAACAGCACGATCAATACGAACACGAACACTGCAGTGAGGATGACACCACCACTAATGAACCCCGGGTATTCTCGAAGTGAAAACCCAAAGAGTGTGCTTTGGTGAGTTTGGTAGAGGACGGAGGACAACAATTCTTGTAGATGATAAGCAAGTGGGAGATAATACAATGCTATCATATAGCGGAAGTGCTTATCGTATAGAAGAGCTACATGATCGTGTAGGAAAAGTTTAACGATCGTTTAGGAAAAACATATACGATCGTTTAGAGAAATCGTGAGGTAGACGATCGTTTAGACGGTAGAGCTACTATCGTATAAGCTCTCGAGCGATCGTTTTCACGAATTCTTTTTGGGCGGTTGAAAATAATGAATGCACGATCCGAAAAATGAAAACTCTTTTCATTTTTAACCCGCCGGTTACCATAACCAATGCTGCCCACTACCCACGTTCGAACGTGGAAGAATTGGTTAATTATCATATAATTAATTAATATAATCATATTATATTATAATCCTATAGTTTGATATCACATATCTACTATAGTTTTCTCCTCTACTTGTATAAAATCATATTTATATCTAATTTCCTAAAAAAATAATGTATCTCATACATTTAGCCAATTATATCATATAAATTAACCAGTCCCAATTATATCATATATTAATTGAACTTCTCATGTCAATTTGAACATTTCAAATTTATCCAAACACCTGGTTCTCGACTTTATCCAAGCTACCGAGGGGACCTAAGGACCTGTGGCTCGAAGCTCCAATGGTACGTGAATAGCTGACTAAACTCTTTAGCCTCGAGATCTACCATCCGTTAACTGTCAGTGATTCCACTAAAGACCAACAGCTGAACTCTTCTTACAACAATATATTTCTGTGTCCATCAGATATAACCAATCATGAGTACGATGACCCTTCACAGATGCTCATAAGTACAGTTGGGCCAATTTACCATTTTCCCCCTGTAGTTAAATCTCACTCCTTAAGTACCACTGATTCCTCTAATGAAAATACAACATAGTCTAACTATGTGTGAACACCTCTCGGGTCAAGAGAAGATGTGAGGCGCCACATCGTTCAAGCCCCGAATCAGCCCTAAAGGGAGTCATCTATCTAACTTACCCTCGGCCCGAGGAAAGAGTAAATTTCATTTTGTGTCAGCTCCCAAATCAGACAAATCCCCAAAATGATAGGTTTTGAATTAGCGACCTGGCCCACTCGCACCCATACAAATTAAAGGACCACCTCAATGGTAGGAGTTCCCAACTCAACTCAGGATTGAGGTCATGTTACCTATGGTCATCCTATAAGAGTGAAGTCTCTCTCACGAACGGTGTTATATAATGAGACATTAACACTTCGTGGTCAGGTCTTATACAAACTCTTTGTATAGGATGCCCCTGCTCGCATGTCCCCAACACGAATGATCAGGATCAGACCATCCGTGGCAAGTCACAACATTTGTGACCATTCCATAAAGCGGGTCGTGTCCGTAGCGTTACCAGGATAAGGTTTCCTTCCTTTATCCATTTACTACAGACCATTTTGGTTATCACTCAAGAAATGATCCACTTATATATCACCACATACATGCTTGAGTCACATACAGATAACCAGGGATTTTATGTTTATTGGTTTGTGGTAAAGCAAATAAAACAATACAAGATGTGAAGTAAATATCATATATTAACAACACAAGTATTCATATATACTGTTTACAAACTATAGGACACGAGATTTTAGGGCATCAACCCCAACACGTAGATGATATCCGGCTCATTGGGAATGAAATAGGATTTCTTACTAACATTAAAAACTAGCTATTTGCTCCATTCCAAATAAAAAAATTAGGGGAAGCACAATATGTTCTTGGTATTCAAATTATTAGAAATCGCAAGAACAAAATGTTAGTCTTGTCTCAAGCATCGTATATTGACAAAATGCTTGTTAGATATTCGATTCAAAATTCCAAGAAAGTAACTTACCTTTTAGGCATGGAATTACCTTGTCTAAGGAACAATGTCCTAAGACACCTTAAGACGTTTAGGAAATGAGACATATTCCATATGCATTGGTTGTGGACAACCTTATGTATGTCATGTTGTGTACAAGGCTAGACATATGCTATGCCATTGGAATTGTTATTAGGTATCAATCTAATCTAGGATCATCGTATCTTAGGAGAATGAGGAACTACATGCTTGTGTATGGTGCTAAGGATTTGATCCTTAAAGAAGAAGTTGTAGTCTGGCACAACATAAAACAAGGTTGTGTTGTGGACTCTATTATGGAGGCAGAATATGTAGCTACTTGTGAAACTGCTAAGGAAGTTGTTTGGTTGAGAAAGTTCTTGATTGATTGAAAGTTGTTCCAAATATGTCTTTGCATATCACTCTTTACTGTGACAACAGTGGTGCTATAGAAAATTCAAAGGAACCTCGAAGCCATAAGTGAGGAAAGTAAATATAACAGAAGTATCATCTGATACGGGATATTGTGCAACGAGGGGATGTGTTCATCATACAAATGGCATCGGAGCAAAACCTTGTTGATCCATTTACCAAGATTCTTACGGCTAAAGTGTTCGAGGGTCATCTAGAAGGTCTAGGTCTATGGGATATACATCACTTAGATTAGGGCAAGTAGGAGATATGGCTGAGTATATTGTATGTCCTAGTTTATTGTATTTATCTTTTACATGTATTGTACATCCCACTAACTTCAGGATAAGGAGATTGTTAGAATTCATGTCCTCGTAGTCCGTGTATTTTGTAAACAAATTATTAATATACAAATAAAGTGTCTATTTAATGAATAAAGTATTCTACACTATTTGCATAATTCAAAATCTAATAAACTAAGATATGATGTTATTTAATGTAGCTTGAACAGTATGTAATTGACATAGAATTGGATCGCGTTCAAAGAATAACCTGAAAGGTTTATAGTATATGAATAAGTTTGAGTACTTTATCTTGGTAACACTATAGATACGACCCACTTTGTAAATGTTACAATAATTATAAGTGTAATGATTTGATCCAAATCATTCATGTAATGATATGTAAGTGGACGTATCCTATACAGTGAGTTTGTATAAAACCAGACCACAAAATATAATCTCTCTTTATAACACTGTTAATTGAATATTTATATTTCAAATGATAACCATGTAACTCGATCTTAATCTTGAGTGAGTTATGAATTCCTATTCATAAGGGTCGTTCTTTGATTTGTATGGGTGAGAGTGGTCTTAGCTAGACTTAATATGCCTACCATTTTGGGAACAATACCGAGTAAGGAGCTGGGAACATAGCTTCATGAGATGAAATTCACTCATTCCCGACTTTAGGGAAAGTAGACAGATTGTTCACCTAAGTGCTGACTTTGGGACTTGAACAATGAGGCTTCACCCCCCCACTGACCCGAGAAGGACTTTGTTTATATTTGGACTATAAAAAAATATTCATTAACGGATCAGTGATACTTAAGGTACAAGAGGTAATTATAGAGGTAAAACGATAATTTGATCTAGTTGTAATTATGAACAATTCGTGAAGAGTTGACTTACAAGTATGGTTAATTCAATGGGCATATAAATATACTGTAGTTCATAAGAGTGCAACTATGAGTCTTTAGTAGAGTGTCCCATAGTTAATGAATGATGATTAGCTTAATTAAACATGAATCATTAGAGTTTATTACTTTAAGTCCATTAGGCTCTTCTGCTAGCTCACAAATGGATTAAACAAGGATTGTTAAGTGGAAAAAATTTGAAGAGTTCAAATTATTGTAAAGGGAATTGATTTTATATGATACAAAAATAATATAATGCTAATTGCATATAATACAATTAATATGCATTATAATATAAAGTTAATTTTGAATTAGATTTAAGATTAAACTATATAATATGAGAGTAATAATATTTGAATAAGATTCAAATATCAAATCAACATAAATTAGTTTAATATGAATATGATTCATATTAAAACGATAGGTTATGTGAGAAATGCATATTTAAAATATGGTTAGAATTAATTAAATTAAATATTGAATATTTGAATTAATGAATTGATTTGACCGCGGATTGACTGTTGATACACGACCCAAGTCATTAATTTTTTTTTATTTATTATTATCTTATTACCAAATCAACACGGCTAGTTAATAGTACGACTCCACTTTTACGAATCATTAAATCTTAGATTGGCCACTTGATTTGGTTCATCATTAATATCTTATCTTTGTAGATGAGTTAAATATGAAAAATTTTCTATTTTCCCATACAAAATCAAGAAATTGGTAATACTTTTTCTTTTTGGGTCGCACCAACTCCCTTAAACACAAAGGAGCAGACACTAATTAAATTAAATTAAATTAAATTAAATTCTTATGCATTACAGGATAGCGGGAGAGTGTGAGATTGGATAGAGGGCATGGCATATTGCACCAACTCCGTCTCTGCCTTTAAATTTGCAGAATGGTTTGCAAGTTGGATTGAATGAGATTCCCGTGAAATATTCTCACTCTCATTCTTTCTCACACATTCTATCCATCTCACATACTCTCAGAGAAGGAGTTCTCTATTTTTCCCTTGACATCTCCCACAAGATTCCAACAAACCATCTTGTCCAAAGAGGAAAGCAGAGAACATCTCTTAGTAGTGCCCTGCTCGTGAGTTTTGTTTGTGCAATGCTGTGAATGATCAATTCTATTGAGAAGAAGAGATTGAAGACTGATCTTCTAAGATAACACTTCTTTTCCTTTGAATTCTTAAGAGCATGTTTAATTGATTCCTTCAATTAGATCTTTTGTTGTTCATTCAGATTGTCTATATCCTATTCCCAAGCTAAATATGTACAGTGAGGCATATACAAAGATGTAGTATTATGATATACTTGGCATTTGCTCCAAGTTTAGAGATGTCTCCTTATCATATATTTCCTCAGAAGGCTCATGCATCTGCACATGTTTTGGCTTGTTATGACTTTGCTAAAGACTTTTTTTTTATTGCTTTCTAATTTCCCTACATGGTTGTTTTTAGTTCCAGGAATGATTGTTTGGTTGTAATTATTCAATAATATGTTTTCCTTGCTTAAAAAAAATGACCCACAAGTTAGTCATTAAATTGTGTTAGGTTTAATTTCCTCTTACAAAGTTTACTTAATTAATGATCTTGCAGCCCAACATGTTACACACACATATATATATATATATAAGGTAGGTAAATCTAATCTATCTTCGAAGACAACTAATCATATATTAAAGGGAGTACATTTGAAGAGACTATAAATTCGTTCAATTTTTATTTTTATTTTTCTTTAAAATAATAATTGGTAGGATGAAATGGTATACCATTAAATATAAAAAAAATATATACTTCAAATATACATGAAGTAGTTATTAAGGAGTAGTTAGAAGAAACAAAAGGGAATTTATATTAATTCCAAGAGGGATACATACGATTTTATGTACGTCCCTATATATATATAGTATAGTAAACCCAATTTTGTGATGATTATAATAAAATTTCATAGGCTGAATCTTTCTTAATTCTAAACAGTTAGCACCTCCATGCCGACGTGGCGACTAGAGGCCTCTCATGCCAGCACAGCACTAACTCAGCATGTCGTTTGCCTATTTGGAACCCTCGAACCTGTACTTTGCCAAGTAAGCACTCCGCTTGAAAATCCGCAAACTGGCTCAGCCCCACCGGTTTCATCCCGGCCCCGTGGAACACCTCCCTCCACGGCGGCGCCGCCATTCTCCCCGCCCCTTCCACCGCCGCCAATATCTTCGGCCGGACTACGAACGTTTCAATCTTCCGCACCCACTCACAGCTCGCCCCCGCCGCGTCTATCGACTCCAACATCAGTGCGTAAAACTCTAGACTGTCCACCAAATTCCTCTTGAACGACGTTGCGCCGCAGTCCGACCACCCTTCGCCGTCGACGAACACAACAACGCACGGCGACACCCGCCGCACGTCGGCGAGAAAAGAGGCTACGCTATTTATACTCCCAAGACGACAGAAGATGGTCGGAGTCAACAGAATCGCTGCCTTCTCCCCTTCCATGAATTTCACCGATTTGAAAGACAACGTCTGAAAAGTTCGAAGCGGAACGAGATCTATATGAAATCGAATTTTCAAATCCTGAGCGAACTGGCAGAGATTCTCTCTAATCAACCTACTCTCGATCGCGAATTCCTCAGGCACGATGGCGGTAATCCGAAGCACCGGCGGAACGACATTCCTGGATTCTGCTTTATCCACAATCTCCTTCATGAAAGAAGCGTACTGCCCTCCAAATCCTATATCGAAATCGATGATATGAATGATTGAGGAAGCGTTGAGAGCTTCAAGAAGCGCTTGATTGGTAGTGAAGTGAGAGAACATGGGAATGGGAGAAATTACAGAGAAGGCCTTGTAGGCTTTGATAGTATGGACGATATCGGGCCAAGAAGAGAGGCGATTATGGCGGTTGGGAGAGGGAGAGAGGAGAGATTGAAGAGCGTCTTTGAAGAAGAAAGCGGCCCGGTGAAGGGGGTTAGTGGAGGAGGAGGATTGAAGGCGTTGATTGAGCCGCTCCAATATCACTTGAGCGAGTTGGAAATCGTTGGAATCGAAGCAATCGGCAGCAGCGACAATATCTTCGAGGAAATCAAGAGATGGGTTATTGGAATTGGGGCTCAAATTGAAGGAATTGAAGGTTTGGAGGGTGGAAAAGGGTTCGGAGAGGAAGAAATCAGGGGGAAGAAGGTGGGGGGTTTGATCCAAGGAGTGGGAATGGAGAAATTCAGGGAAATGAGGAAGATGATGAAGATGATTATTGTTGGTGGTGGTAGTGATGTTGTTTTTGAGAGCAGAATTGGAGTCATCTTGTAAGCCCAAATCGCCCATGATGGAGTCCCAGTCCAAATTCTGAAGTGTATGTTCATCCCAATCTAGAGGAGGGTTGTCGTGGGCGTCATCGATGGAGGAGTGGGGGTTGTCGTGCGCCACCGGGCTAGGGCTGCGGCGGAGATCGAGGACGGAGGTGGGTTCGTAACAGGTTGTGGCGATGACGGTGGGGGAGGTGGTGGTAGGAGTGTGGAAGGAGATGGTAGAGGGGGAGGAGGGGAGTTTAGGAGTAGAAGAAGGTAAGGATGATTGATGATTGGAAACAGGAACTCTCATAGCTAAATAGCTAAGAAGAGTGAAGAGATAGAAGAAGAAGAAGAAGAAGAAGAAGAAGAAGAAGAGGTTTTATTCAGTTTGTTCTCTCTATCTCTGTTTCTGGTTTTGAGGATGAATATAAGATTGAATGAGTTTTATGGAAATGGAGTAAAGGAGGAAGGAGAGGGGGCATTTGGTAGTTGTGATAGGAGGTGGCCCTTTTATCTTTGGGTCTAATGCCCAGATTAAAGGATCCTCTTTGGAAAATGGAACTGTCCCACCATCCTTTCCCTCTTCTTTATTGGGAGCTAAAAAAAAAAATCACTTTTTATTTTTAACTTTCATCTATTATTTAAATTCTATTTTGGGTTTTTAAGTTCCACTCCAATTTTATTTTGGACTTTAAACTTTAAAAAACGTTTATTTTAATCTCTAAACTTTTAAAAAATATTTATTTTGGTCTCTATTATTATGATTCTGCTTAACTCTTAAACATAATGGTGAATAGACTTGTATTTTGGATAACTAGATTGTCAAATAAATTAATCATGCTAAAAAATATTGGTTTCAATTTTGAACTAGGAGATCTCAAAAATCATTTTGCATCTAACATTTTAGTCGCTCATTATTTTGACACGTTCATTGTTGATATTTAACTTCATCTTTATTTTGCTCAACCCATACTAAATGCTAACATAATTTTAATAGTATGGATCAAAATAAACATTTTTTAAAAGTTCATGCACTAAAATAGATGTTTTTAAAAATTTAGTGATGAAAATAAAGCAAGGTTCAAAGTTTAGGGACCAAAACAAGATTTAAACCTATTTTATATTTTTCAAATTAACACACTTAAACTTAGGGGTGTTCAAAAAGCCCGATGACCCGAAAAAACCGATCAACCCAACCTAACCAGTTCAGTTTGGGTTGGGTTATGAATTCTTTTGGGTTGAGTTGGGTTCAAATAAATGAATTTTATGGGTTAAGTTGGTTCATGGGTCACCTAAAATAACTCAAACCAACCTGAACCAACCCGAACTTATTATTAACTTTAAAATGTATTTTTTTTCTTATGTATAATTAGATATACATATATTTATTTTAGTTTTTTTTTTTTTTAATTTTACCAGTTTTTTAGATAATTTATTTTTCAACAACTCTTAAAAATAGTTTTTTTTTTACACTTTGAAAAAAGATTATACATTGTAGAAATTGAAATTGAGTTGTTAATCTTAATTCATATATGAAAATAGTTAAATCAAATTTTTACATATTAACATTTTATTTAATTTTATAAAAAAAAGTTTAAATAAAGGATCCGAGTAACACGAACCAACCCAACCCAAATATTTCGTGGTTGGACTAAGTTGGGTTCATTTTATAATGAGGATTATTTGGGTTGAAAAAAATATACAACCCGAATAAATCCAACCCAACCTACTAACACTCCGAATTTCCTTCTCATAATATCATACAACAAGAAAGTAAAAAGAGTAAAAGTGGAAAATAGCTCAAAGAAAAAAAAAACCATTCCATATTATTATCATCATCATCATCATCCATGCACACAAGAGATGAAAGATGAGAGCATATGTAAACATATAGGATTGAAGAGCTTCCAATCTGAAAGTGAAAAGAAAGTAGTAAATTAAAGATGAGAAAGTTGAGCATTAAAGTTAGTAAAGTTAGATGGGGCAAAAGAAAAAAAAAAAAAAAAAAAAAAAAATCTTGACCCTACAAAACCCCACTACAAGTTATAACACAACAACCTTTACTTATCCCTCCAAAAATAAAATAAAATAAAAAAGCATAGCCAAAAGAGACATCATTGCTAACTTTAAGAGTTGGGGATACTTGTAGCTATGTGTGAATTTAATCATCCAAAACAAAAGGGGATTCCCCTTGTCTTCACTCCACAATTTTTTTTCACTTTTATTCCATTTACTAATCCACCCATTTCATTTCTCCTAAATTGTTATGGACCTTTTTCTCTTTAACAATTTTTTATATACTTAGAATATAAAGGAAAAGTACTTTTCGTCTTTGGACTTCCAAATATTACTCATTTAAGGGTATTTGGCATGTAGAGTTGAGTTGAGTTGGTAATCATTATAGGAGTAGAGTAATTGAAAGAATTGATGAGAAATATGAGCTAACGAGACAATAAACCTTTTTAATAATTGGTGAACTAAATGGTGAGTGGGTTTTTTTTACCCATCTAACCCAACCCAACTTGGGGTCAAACACCCCTTAGTCATTTAAGTTTTGAGTTTGGCTTGAATTTAGTCTTTATGTTTCAAAATATTACAATTTTACCCTTGAGATTTGAGCTTGTTGCAATTTGGTCCTTACTTTCAACATTTTACATTTTTAACCTTAATTTTTCAACAAATATATTTACTTTTGATTCTTTGTCTATTAATTAATTTAAAATAATTATGAGTGAAGTGTTAAATTTAATTTCACTACTAATAAAAAGTCATGAACTTAATTAATTATAATTATTATAATTATTTTTAATTTGTTGACAAACATTAACATTAAAGATAAAAAAAAACGAGTATATAGTGAAAATTTGAGTTTAAGAATGTAAATTGTGAAATATAAGCACTAAATTTAAACAAAACTAAGATCTCAAGGTAAAATTATTATATTTTAGAATCTAGGAAGTAAGGACTAAATTGAAATATACCCAAAATGTAAAGATGGAATATGGAAACTAGATCCAAAACCTAGGAGTCCACATAGATATTTTTCCCTAGACTATATAAATTTTAATATTATAAATCTGTCTAAATTATTTTTATTTTTAACAAGTTTTTAAAGTTTACTATTATTATTATTATTATTATTATGGTTCATAACTTTTTGCAGTCTTCATACTTAATTTTTCACCAATTCATTTTAAAATTTAACCCTTAACTTAGTACATGAGGTTTCAAATCTATACTTTTTTCATATACGTTTATTTATTACGTAAATGTAGAAAATTCATGTCTATTTTTAGTTTTGTTAAATAATTTTAAAGAAAAATAAACAAAGTATCGTGGTTAAAATAAAATGTTTGAAAATCCATAGATTAAAAATAGAATAAACCTGAAAATTTAAATACCAAATTAGGATTTAAATTTTAACTTACTTTTCGGAATAGTCTTTTTCTAGGACGGTTGAAATTGCTCTTATTATAAAAATTCTACTCTGTACAGTAATTCCAAAGGCAGAATTCACTACCAGAAATTCGGCCTTTACCGATGAATTACTTGCAACTATTCTACAATCGTCGCATTATCAGTAACCATGTGACGAAACGAACAAAAGTCGCAAGTATGCAACGTTTAACATCGATAGTCACTGTCTGACGATGCCAGATGCGATAAAATGTATGTTCGACACAAGTATCTTTGAGTTGCAAGCCCAATTAATGGATGGGAGGTTTGGCGCTTCAAGGCATGTGACGAAAGCCCACATCGTCATGTTATGCGACTAAACATACGTTTTGTCACAAGTGCATTTGTGACTAATTGGACTTTAGTCGCAGGTCCAATTAATGGACGGGAGGTTTGACGCTCCACGGCCTGCGACAAAAGTCCATTTAATCGCATAATGCGACGAAAGATTGTTCGATCGTAAGTATTTTTACGTTTTTTGATTGATTGGGCTTTGTAATTAATGGGGCCATGCGACGAAAGCTTTAGTCGTCGTAGGATGCGACGAATCTTCCTTTCGTCGCAAGGCCTTTTACTTTTCCCCTCTTTCTTTCACCCGAGAGCGAGGGTTCTAAGTTTTCCCCTTTCGTTCGGCTGCTCGTTAGTGTGAAAGGAAATCAATCTGTCGTTCATCGACCACTCATTCATCTGAAAGCTTTAATCATCACAGGAGCTCGTTCATCGTTCGTTTGGCTTTTGACGTTTATCATTCATCGTTCATCCAACATTCACTGAGAGCTCATTTACCGTTCATCCGATGTCTGACGTTTATCGTTCATCATTCATCCGACTTGCTCATTTAGGTTATTATACAGTTTATAAATTTAATGCTTCAATTGCTCATTCAAGTGGTTCTTGATTTGGATGAAACCTTGGTTTGTGCTTACGAAATTTCCAGTTTGCCAACTGTTATTTGCATTCAAGCAACTGAAGTTGGCTTGAATTGGTTTGAGCTAGAATATGTATCCTCGGACAAGATACCTCTGGAGATTTCTCTCTCAAGCCTACAGTATTTCTAAGCCTTCTTTGAAATATATATTTTATCGATTAATTTTGGTAGCTCTATTGAAGGAAATTGAAGGAAAGCCAAAGATCAGTTACGTGACCGTATTTGAATGTCCTGGATTGCATGAGTTTTTGAGCCTGGTTGCTGAATTTACTGAATTTATTTTGTTCACTGCTGGTTTTAAAGGTATAACATTGATTTATCTGAGATTTCTAAGCCTTCTCTATTGAGTTTGGAATATGAGATTACTTTTTTACTGGAATAAAACTCAATTGAGCAAATGCTTCATTTGATGACAGATTTTATGTTTTAAGGTATTGTACATACTTTTGGTTTTAGGTTCAAAGACTACATACTTGGATTCAAAATTGATTGATTCTTGGCAACATCTTTTTCATCTGTTCTGGCTGTTAAATATAGAGTTAGGATATAGAAAGAATGACTATCAATTTAGAACTTTAAGGTTCTTTATTTTTTCTTTATAGTTAGGTTATAGAAAGAAATATTAGAGATGGAGAGAGACTTGAACCTAATTTAAACTTCTTAATTTAGGGTATATACCTAAATAATTGAGACTCATACCTTTAAAAATGGGAGAGAGTGGGCTACTTGAAAAATTAAACTAAACTAAATAATAACAACAATAAATTCAAAGGTAAAGTGGTTGAATTCAAATTTTGAGATTGATAATTTGATCTTATTTTAATCGAACTATGCTCTATTTACAACATAATGCTAATAATTTAAACAACGTATAATCTAATAAATCTCACATAAAATTTTAAATAAATTAAATTATAAGATGCAAAAATTCTTTTAAGAAAGATAGAACAAATTTTGTAAGTCAAGTTTTAGTAAGAACTAAGAAGTTCAATTTTCATTATATTTATTTTTTTTGAGTGGCTGTAAAATTGTATGAACACAAAAAAGAAAGGGAAAAACAAAGAGACAAAGAATCTATTTCTAAAATAATTATATACTACTTCATAGTTACAGTTTCATATTATTCATCTACAATTTACAAAATATATTAAAAAAAATCGTACTTTTCATTTCATTTCATTTTATTTTTTCTTTCCCTTTTCTACAACAATCTTATATTTGATGACATGGTTCTTTTCTCTTTTTACAAACATTATCTTAAATCTTTAATGGGACCGTATTGGAGAGTACATTCTTAGAGTGTTATTTTATCAATGGAACTTAAACAACTATCAACGTCCCATCTAAAACTACTAGTTTACTTTAAAGAAGTTTATGATAAGTTTATGATAAGTTTTCATATGATGTGTTTTTTATAGGATAAATTATGGATAAAAGTTTGATAAAACTACAAAATAGATTATGTGAAAAATATACTGATGGAATAAGATCATTTATTAGTTTGGTAGAGAAGCATGTCGATACAAGAGGGTTTACACGTTGTCCATATAAAATGTGCCAAAATGTCATAATGAAACTACCCCGTGATGTTGAATGTGATTTATACACATATAGAATGACCATCACCGACAGTGGATGGATATATCATGGTGAAAACCAAGATTTGTCCTTTTTAAAACCTATGGGAATGGATAAAACACATAATGAACATATAGAACCTTCTACCAAAATTTAGATAATGAAATGAAATGCTTGAACTGTTGAATGATTTGACAAGTGGGGGAAACATTGAAGTTAAATATCGTGGTGAAGAAAATTCCACTAAAGTTGAAACAAGTGAGAATGTGGGAGATAGAAGTAGTAAGTTTCAATCAATGTTTGATGAGGTTAATGAAGAATTATACTCTGGTTGTACTAAGATTTCTACCTTACTTTTTCTTGTGAAATTAATGCATATCAAAGTACTTAATCATTGAAGCAATAAGTCATTTGGTATGTTATAGAATTACTCGAAGAAGCATTACCTAAGGGTACCAAAATGCCAAAATCTTATTATGAAACAAAAAAGACGTTGCGTGACTTGAATTTAGGTTACACATGCATACATGCTCGTAAGAATGATTGTATGCTATTTTGGAAAGAAAATGATAAAACAGAAATTTGTCCTCAATGCAAAGAACCTTGTTACAAAGTAAGTAATAAGAAAGAAAAAAAGGTTCCACACAAGATTTTAAGACATTTTCCCTTGAAACCAAGATTACAAAGATTATTTCATTCCAAGTATATTGCTAGTGATACGAGATGACCTAAGGAAAAAAGATTGAATGCAGATGGATTTTAAGACATCCGACAGATGGTGAAGTATGGAAAGATTTTTACAGACAATTTGATTGGTTTGCAAAAGATCCAATGAATGCAAGATTAGCTTTAGCTATTGATGAGTTTACCCATTTGGCAACATGAGTACATCTTATAGTACATGGCTAGTAATTTTAATTTCGTATAACTTACCACCATGGAAATGCATAAAAGAAGCATTTTTCTACATGTCATTGCTTATATAAGGGCTAAAATATCTAGGAAAAGAGATAGATATTTATTACGGCTGCTAATAGATGAATTGAAAGATTTATGGAGTAATGGCGTTGAGGCTTAAGATGCTTATAGTGGTCAAAAGTTTCAGCTTCATGCAGCTTTAATGTGGACAATAAATGATTTTCTAGCATATGGCAATTTGTCAGGATAGAATATTAAGGGATATAAAACATGTCCAGTTTGTAATCAAGATGTCTCATCAGAGTCATTGCATAATAAAATATGTTACATGGGACATCATCGTTACTTACCTATGAATCAATTCTTGGTGTCAAAACAAAAAATTTAATGGGCAAAATATAGAATTGCACCACTCTTTTTTAGGATTAGATGTTCTTCACTAGCTAGATGCTATACTTAAGGAACAACCTATCTGCTAACCCTAAAACGGGTAGGAGTGAATTTCATCTTGCAGGACTATGTCCTCAGTTATCTATCCATTGAGCCCATATGATCTTGCATGAGCGTGGGATAAGGCTCGAAGATCCGAAGGATGTCAAGCGTGCTCTCCAGTTGGCTCTCCATGATGCATGGGAGATTATTCTCAAAATGGGAGGCTTGTTAAGCAGCGTTGTTGAACTAATCTCACCTATAAAGATCAAATGATAATCCCGAATAAATAGAAGTTCATAGTTAGCTCAGGATTAAGATCAAGTTACCCTAGGTCATCGAATTGAAATAGTCAGTTTTAACAGTAATCAGCTGTTATAAAGAAAAAGTGACTATTTCGTGGTTTAGCCTTATGCAAAACTCTTTTACATAGGATGTCTCTACTCGCATGTCTCCACATGAACGATTTTGGGATCACATAATTTGTATCAGTATATAAAGTAGGTCGCATCTATAGTGTCCCCAGGACGAGGTACTCAATCTCATCCATATATTTATAGACCTTTTTGGCTATATACTATAATTTTTTCCTCTTTTATGTCTCTCCATAAAGTTACTGTATTCATACTATAACCATGAATTTGTTTATTGGATTTTTATTACATAATGCAATTTCAATAACACTTTTATTGATAAATAGAATATGTTTCCATGATTATGAACTGCGAGTTTTAGGACATTCCCAATAATTTTCCACTTGGACTGAAACTCAAGTGGGTTGCTAATATATACAAATATATAATGTTGAGAAAAGAGAAAATATAATAAACCAGGGCATCTATTTCTTAAAAATATATAGTTCTTTACTTAATTACGATGCAATATTAATTAAAGAGTTTTTTTTAGAATAAGTTTGACATGGACTACTCTCAACCACATATCAAAAGTTACATGGAATACGAGATTGGTAATCGATTTAAGGACTACAAAGCGAGATTATACCGGTACTATAAAAAATTGGGTGATCCAAAGCAAGCTCGTCAACAACCGTATAAAGGTGTTACAACTGAGGAATGAGAGTTTTTGTGTGATAAATCGGAGTCTTCTGCATGGAAGGTAACTATTAATTAATCTTTAATACATAAGTAAACAACATTTTTAATTATACATTCTAATGCGTGAAATCATTCAGGAAAAAAAAAACAAAAAGGAGTAGAAACAAACTCCCTTTCAATCCTTGTGCTGGAACAAAATCATTTCTATCTCATCGAGCTGAAAAAGTATGATATTATACTTTATCCATGGTTACCTATATTATATTGTTTACAAATATTGAGTATTATTTTTTAGGATAAGGGATGATGACACTTATTTAAGTCTCATCGACACCTTCTACCAAACTCATTGGTCTGTTGCAAAAGGCTAGATTGACGATGCAACACGTGAAGCATATGTAAGCATTATTTAAAATATTTGAATGAATAATATGAATTTCAAATATTTTGATGTGTATGACATTTATTTGTTTGTTTTGAATCATATAGGAGAAAACGGTCGCTTTAAAACTAGAGCAAGAAAACTCAAGTATGCCAATGAGTGATAAATGGAAAAAAATATGTTAAAGGGATGGGATATGGACCAAAATCACCTCGAAGTAAAAAAGAAACGTACCCACAAGATTATGTCTAATCACTAGAGGCACGCCTTGCAAAGAAAAAAAAACGCACAGAGATTGAAAGTCGAGAGAATGAAAGAAATAGAGCTGTTGTGGAAGAAGCGTTAGAAAGTCAACGTCAAGAGTACGAGAGAAGATTCGGTCAAATGAATGAATTTCTAGAAAGAATCACTGGAGAAGTTCTTCTATTAGTAAGGTAATTGCATTAGTTCAACTTATGTTCATATTAATCAAATTAATTTTAACTTGTGTGTAGTGATTTCATCAATTGATTGTGATTTGTGATGTTCTAAATATTTTGTGTGTGTTGGGGGGAGGGGAAAGGGAAGAATATTTATGTTTTGTTATTGTGAAAAAAGGGGGAGGGAAGAAAAAATTAAAGTTTATACATTTTTGTTGGGGGAGGGGGAGTGTTGCAAGATAGTGGACGATGTTATATGTTTGTATTTGTTGTTGTGAATGTGGGATGAAGGAGGGGGAGGGGGAAAGGGAGGAGGTAGGGGAGAAGAGATGTTTATTGTGACATTATGAGTTTTATGTGATAATTAGGGTTGAAATTATCTGAATTGTCATAATTATGTTCTAGACCAACTTATGACTTATAATATAAAATGGATTGATCATTTTATATAAACTATGAGTTGGCTTAAGTTTGATATTTAACTTTTGAAATTGTTGAGAATATGTGAATTGTGTTTGAAAATAATTTGATATGTATCTAATTATGTGTTCATGACTAAATTGAAGCTTATTGGTGTTGATTACATTTTAGATTTTTTTTAAAGATCACTAATTAGGTGGATTAGCAACTAATTATGTGCCGGACTTTTTTCTTTTTGAGATCACTAATTGTAGACTTTTTTTTTTTTAGTGAATATGGTGTATTTTATAAACAATTTTTTTAGTATATAGTACAATTAAAGTTGCACTGCAATATATTTTTTTAAAAAAATTATTAAAATTTGCAACGTAACTAAAACGTTGCAAGATTATTACATTGAGAATATACAACAACGAGCAACACAATGAACATAGAAATTTTGTAGTATTCAGAAAACATCTCATGTTGCGACTTTTAGCAAACATCGCATCATGCGACTTTTCAAAAACGCCGCGTTTTGCGACTTCTAAAATAACGTTGCATAATGCAACTTTGAAAACGTCACATGATGAGACTTCTTAATCAACGTTGCATCATGCGACGTTTTCATCATATAGTCGCATCCTGCAATTTCTTAATCAACGTTGCATTATGCGACGTTTTCATCATGTCATCGCATCCTGCGATGTTTTCTACAAGTAGTCACAACACATTCAACGACTAAAGCATGTGACGATTTAAATTAGTCGCTAAAAATTTCTTGCAACAAAATTTTGTTTCTAGCGACAAATATTTTTAGTTACAAAAGGCCAAATTTCTTGTAGTGATTATATTAACCCCAATAAGTGACCTTATTAATTTATATATAAAAAAGTACCAAAATTAAAATTGTCAAAAAATAATTGGAAATAGTATTTCGATTATGTCTAGAGATTAGCAAACATAGCATAGCTCAACTAACATAAATTTCTATTATTGATTTTGTAGTTTGAGATTCGATTCTCCACCCCACTTGTAAGAAAATATAATTGAGGTTGATGTTGTTATTCATTTTTATTTTTCTTAAAGAAATCACCAATAATATATTACTTTGGTCTCTTTATTTTTAAGTTTTGTTTCATTTTGGTCCATGTATTTTCAAATGTCAAATTTTAGTCCTTGTAGTTAGTTTATTGTTGATTTTTTTAAAACAAATAATTATTCTCTATTAATTTTCCTTTTATAAATTGTCAAAATATGTTCACATAGTGTTTTTTAAATAAATTTGTTATTAACCAATTTTGATAAAAATTAATTTTAAAAGACTGACTTTAAAATACAAAATTAAAATGGAAGGTAGTTTTAACGAAAACTTTTAAAGTAGTTTATTGTGAGTTCAATTGTTGAAAGTTTTCTAAAAAGAAATAATAATAATAATAATATTTTTAAAATAAAAAAATAAAAACCTTTGTTGAAAGTTCGTTTAGCAGGTTTTTCAAAAGTTGTTCATGAAATCATAATTTTGTTGATTCAAAAGTTATTTGGTCACTTTGCCAAATACTTTTCACAACATATAAAAGACCCAATTATAGGGTTTAGGAACACTTTTGAAGCTTTTCATTAGAACATGTTCCATGGTCATCATTGAAATATGTGTTTTATTTATCACCTAGGTTGAATCGATTTCATTTTTGGTGGTTCAAATTTGATATATAGTTTGAAAGTTGATATATAGTTAAATTGGTTCAGTCTTTAAAATACTTTAATTATAGTTTTAAATAAAAAAAAATCTTACTATTAATTTTTTAACATCAACTTAAATACGTTTGAAATTAGAAGGGAGATTTTCTTTAATGTAATATTTTTAAAAAAAACTTTAAAAAAAGAATATTAAATTTATAATTTGATCTTAAGATAGCTTTGATAATTTAGTTTAGGTAGTGGACATGTTTTAAATTTAGTCAACATATAGTTTTATATATGTTTGAATTTTTGGTCTAGATTTTCTTTTTCAAACTTAAAAATCAAAACCATTAAACTCAAATATATAAAAGAAAGAATACTAACTAGAAAAATATCTTTCTAGGTCAAAGAATCACCATGAGATGAAGTTAAAGTTGTTAATGAATAAGCACACTTGTTCTTTTACCTATGGATGTGACAAAAAAAAGGAAGGTATTAATAGAGTTTCCAACATACAAAATATCCTCATTGAGGAAGCCCAACTCAACAAAAGACATCCTTCCTACACAACAAGTTATCCACTTCTAACGCATCAGACTCTACCACGATCGGGAGTATAGTTTCAAGACCATTCACATTGCACAATTATCAAACCCTCTAGAATGGCTTCAACTTCCAATAAAATTTTTGCCCCAACTCTTCCTATTAAATTTAGGACCACACCCAGGATTACTCTTCCTTTATGATCCCAAATAACCCACCCAAGACCATGAAAACCACGCTTATTCAACAAAACCCATTAGCAATCAACTTTCAATATCTCGGGCATGGCGAGGACCAAATGCAAAGGCCAAGGAGGAATAGGAGTTAAGGACACGAATTGAAAAGAAGCCTCACAACTTGGACTTTTACCATAACATTTTTAGGATGAAGTTCACTAAGATCACTCTCTAATCCAACGAAACCCAACAACTCCAAACGGGAAGACCTATAAGCTCCAATTAGTAAATTGAAGTCAACATAGAGTTAACTGTCAAGTCACGATAAAAGAATTATTGAACTGAAGAACGCCTCTACCTATGACTATCATAAAATCGATCAATATATGATGCGACCTTGATACACTTACTAGAGTGAATGCATATAAATAGAAGACGAAATCTTGCTATAGCTCTAACTAAAAATACGTTGACACTCTCACGTGCAAGGTCAAAATCACGCATGAACGAAAACTATATCGATAAAAATAAAATTAGAATGAGCAAATACAAACTATATAAATTAAGGAAGGAAATAGAAAGAATGAATACCAAAAGAAATCTGAATGTGAAGATGGAGAAAGTGGGTCCCAGAAATGGACGAGGACTTTTGTCGTGAGTCGGCCATTGGTTGACCACGTGGGTCCCGCAGTGTCCGCGTTTTTTGCGGGACATGATTTGAACTTCAAGATGCTATAGCCATTCTGTACACCACACGCAACCACGCTTACGTAACTTATTTATTGGCTATAAATTTATTTTTGGTTTTAAACTTAAAATATTAATATCTCAAATTTACTTCCTAATGATTTTTTTCTCAATATTTTCACGTTCCTAACGATTTAGTTTCAAAAAAAATATTACTATAATTTAATAAAATTTCTTATGTATGTACATCCATAAATTAATCGAGAATTAAATTTATTTATAATATTAAAAGACTAAGTTTTTATATATTAATAATCGATACTTAATTTTGATGGAAAAGATTACAATAAATGGTTGCAAATTCCAAAGTACAAGAACTAAATTGTTATTTATTGAAGTTCAAAGGTTAAATTGTTACAAATTTGAAAATATATGCACAAGATTTTTATTTTCATGAATGTTCAATGAGCAAAAGTATTGTTTAACCTATTTAATTTTGTGTTAAATTACAAGTTTAGTCTCTATGATTCGGAAAAGTTAGAATTTATTCCATATTGACTAAGTTTTAACCTTTAAAATCATAGTATTAAGTACCTATTTGATAACGTTTCTGTTTCTCATTTTTAAGAAAGTGACTTTTTTTGACAATCATTCTCGTTTCTCATTTCTAAAATTTGAAAAATGTATTGAAAAATAGGGTCAAATTTGAAAAACTACGATATTGTTTCGTTTCTTTTTTGAATAAAAAAACAATAGTTGGCCTGTCTGTAGAAAAGTGTGTGCTTCACGTCCTGCGTTCAAGCCTAATTACGCCATTTTGTTTTTTGTCTTTCTTTTTTTATTATTAATTTTGCTAATATTTCTTTTATTTTCATTTTTTCCCTTTCTTTTCTATTAATTTTGCTATATTTCTTTTATTTTTATTTTTATTTTCCCTTTTTTTATATTTATATGTTAATTTAATTTTGAATATTGAATTTTTCAATATTTAGAATTATATATTATTTTGATTTTTCAAATTTCAAAATTTCGATATGTAATATTTAAATATTTTTTGAATTTTGAAATATACATGTTTATATATTATTTTAAATTTAAAATCACTATTTTTAGTATATTTGAAATTGCCTATAATTTTACAATATATAATTTTTTTTTACTAAAACATTAACTTAGTTCTACTTTAATATTTTACCACTATGATACTTACATAATAATATAATTAAGTTGGATTTTAGTCAACATCAAACAAATGACTTGAGTGAAAAATAACATTGCAAATAAAATTTTAGCAACATATGAATGATAGAAAAATTTTTTGACGTTGGATGACTTGTTATTCTGTTAAACACAAAGTCAAAAATTTAAAATTTCAATTTTTCTAGAAATAAAATTTTAACAATGTTTCAACTTTAGAAGCGAGGGTGAAATGACTAAATTTGAAATTTAATCTTTTATTATTTCGGTTTTAGTTTTTATTATTTTGTTTACATGTAAGATTTTCCAACCCATAACATTTTTATATGTTTTTCAAAATCACTTTCTTTTAAGTTTCCCAATTTTAGCCTACATTTTGATATTCTTTCTAAAAGTTTGATAAGGAAACAAAGAGAAACATATGGTTTGTTTTTAAAAACTATATTTTTTAAGTTATAAAAAATATTTATTTGATCGTTTAAAAAAAAAAAAACTCAATTATATGACAAATTAAAAAGTGTATATATATATATATAAAAGCTCAATTTCCGAAACTAAAAACTAAAAATAAAGTAGTTATCAAATAAAGTCTCACAACAAATTTCTTCCTTTGTTATTAACCTTATAAAATTGTAAGGAAACAAAAACTTAATATTCTTAAGCAGAAAATGTTAAGAGTCGCCCAAGACAAGGTCTCCCAAAAGGAAAATGTCAATGTCAATATTTCGAGATTTGGGTTGATCAGTCGAACTAGTGATTAATCGAAAAATAATCAAGCTGTACGTGGACTAGCACCCTATATAAAATATTTTTATAGAGGGGAGGCAAAGATACCATTTTACAACTCTCTCCGGGGGATTTTTATTAAAATATTTTTAAGTATAGCAAAATGTTATTGTCTATCAATGACAGACCGCGATAAACTTCTATCATGATCTATTACTAATAAAAAGTGACATTTTGCTATATTTGTAAATATACTAACTCATTTTCCTTTATTTGAAAACAATTCTATTATACAATCATTCACGTAAGGTTTCTCTTTTATTTCTTTGACTTTGGTGGCAAATAATAATAATAAGGTTTAATCAAACTATTTAAACCAAATTAAACATAGTTTGGAGGGGAAAATAGTGATGATATATGATTTGAAGTTATAAGGTTTAACCACATTATCGAAACGAAATTGAAACTTTTAAATTCGGTCAAAAGTAATTATCATGTATTTCTATCTGTAAAGTCAGAATTTAAAATCTTCAAAAAAAAAAAATAAAATAAAAAAAAAATAATATTGAAGTCGGAGATTTAAGAAATAATATATATATTTTCTTTTTCTTTTTTTTTTTTTAAAAAGGAGAGAGATAATAATAATATATGAAAAATGTATATGTAAAAGGAGATCATGGGAAGGGAATATGTTCGAATTGGGTGAGAGAGCAATTTGCGATTGCCAAATCGATCTGTTTTGTCAAAATTACGTACTCAAAAGCAAACCCAAACCCCAAACCCACCATATATTCAACTTTCATCTTTCTTTTTCTTTCCCATCTTTTCTTTTCTTCTTTTTCTTTTTCTATCTTTTTTCTCTGCCATTATTGCGACTTTATTACAAAGTTAAACCCCTACCTATGTAAAAAGATGTTTTGCCTCCTTTTTCTTCTATATTTTTATTATTTCTTCAAAGGAAATCTCCTTTTTTTTTATACTTTTACTTTTAATTATCAATTAAGGGTTTGTTTTGGAGAATAATGATATAATAGGTAAGGGGATTTTCAATACAAAAATATGGACAAATTATATTTACACAAATAACAAATTTTAATGATAGTTGTGATCGATATTGTTATCAATATCTATTATAGATAGATGCTGATAAAAGTTTATCAACGTCTATTAATGTTAGAAACTGATATAAATCTATCATTGATAGAGGTCGATAGAAATCTATGAATGTCAATCAATATTTTTTTTGCTATTTCTATAAATAGTTTGATATTTTTCTTATGTGTGAAAATTTCTCTATAAGGTATTTGATTATTGGCTTGAAATCAATTTTTTTTTTATTATTTATTATTATTTTTGTAATAGTAAAGGCAACCTCTTTCTTAAGAAAGAGTGACCACTCTAAAGAATCCAACGCAACAAAGTATGAAAAAGAAAAAAGAAAAAACTTTTGGATGCATGAAATTGTGTGAATGATTTTATTATTATTTTTTATATAGTATATACATATTTCTTTTTACATTCTAAAATATTGGATTATAAGAATCGTGCTCACAATGTAAAAACTTCAATTAAATGGATGGAATTAATTAGTCAATGTATTCATTATATATATTGATTCACAAAATAGGATTCAATCTTTTAATTTTAGTTTAAATTTCAAAATTGGACTCAATAATTTGATAAAGTCTCATAAATAGTTCCTATGATTTTGATAATATATTCATAAATAGTCTCTACCATAGATATTAATTATGAAGCTTTTATCAAACCCTAGATACTAAATTCTAATTAAATTCTAATATTTTTTTTCTAAATTCATAGGGACCAAATTAACGGTTTATCCAAAATGGAACCCTTTCGATTTTCTAAAATCAATAAAATCAAAGTTGAAATGTAGAGAAAGGGAGACAATGGCAATGATAACACTATGGTTTCAACTAGATGATGATGGTAGGGGTTAAGCTTAAGTTGCTAGACGTATTTAATAATAATATGTATAATTAAAGTATGAACTATGTATGTAGATTAATAATTTATCACATTGGGTTATTTTATTAGATTGGATCCTATTATGTGATCTAATTAATTAAGATCTTAGATTCTTAACAGAGGATGGATTGGGTAGAAGCTCATTCATAGTTAATTGGGTTTCGATAGGAATCCTAATTGACTTTAGGGCTATGATCCCTAACATACCAAAAATAATATATACTCAGTTTTTCTTGAATCTATCTAGAGAGAGATCCACTAAGAGTATTTGGAATTTTGGTTGAAAAAGACAACAGTCATCTTAAAGCTATCATCATATTGAAACCATCATCAATCTCTCAATAGAATCGGGTATATTATTTATTCTTGATAATTTGGCACGAAAATTCATTCTTTTTATATAGAGATTAACTTGCACACTTGACTCATCTAATGGTAGATAGTAAGATTCCTTTACTATTGAAGTAAGTCAACAACACGCTAGGGATCCAATTGGCTACATCTTTTAATTAACATGTACATGAGGATATATAATATATATCGAATAAAACTATAAACTAAAATTTAATTTAATAAAAATCCCAAAAATGCATATAATAAATTATTGAAAAACATTATTTAAGTATTTGTCATCAACTATTTATTAATTAGATACTTGACTTTCATGCATGCAACCATTTTTTTAGGAGTACGAGAAATATAAACGCATAAATACACAAAATGTACATTTGCAGCAACTAGTATTTAATTATAGACTTACTATTAAGATAGGTTTATATCTGTTAGTTAGTTACTAAATGATCTATCATTTGTACTTACTCACATGTGGCTATTTACAACTGAACTTCATTAACGAGAAGTTCGATGCAAGTTTAACTTAACACTCACGAGTCTAATATGCTATCAGATGCCTTTTTTAGAGTTCTCTATCGAAGTGTTCTTCCTTCGACTGTTTCTTGTATCTTCAATGACTCAAAAAGAATTTCCTTTCTTCATCCTCATTTGCTGTTTTGAACAATTTCATTACAAGTTTCTAAACACCAAATTTTTATATATATTTTATATCCCGTTTAGTAATCGTTTTATTTTTTATTTTTTCTTTTTTAAAATTAAGTTTTTTTTATTTTCTCTCCATTTCTTATAATGATTTACATTTTTTTAAATATAAAAGTTGAATCCTTAGTCAAATTCTGGAAACAAAAACAAGTTTACAAAACTTTTTTTTTTTTTTTAGTTTTCAAATTTTTACTTGGTTTTTGAAAATATTGGTAAAAAGTAGATAGTTAATAAATAAATTTAGAGATAGAATGAATGTTTATAGACTTAATTACCAAACGAGCCTTAATTGGTTGATTTCTCACCATTTTTTTTAACTATTTTTCATCTCTTTTACCAATGAACTTTTGATTTCTTAATCAAATTTCAATTTACAAAGCTATTATTTTCTTATAGCTTTGAAAACATTTTGAGTAATAATGATTTTTTTATTAAAAAGAAGTAATAGATAGATATCATGTTTAGGGAAAAGATCAAATAGTACCCAAGATTATTTGCTTAACTATTAACCTAAAATATATGATTAGAATATATAATATATGTTAACCGCAGCCTAACCCAATAACCCAAAAAGTTTGAAATGATTGGTCATTTTAATATTCAACTTTCGGCATAGCAAATGGTTAATAAGATAGTTGAACACCTTCAATTAATTAGCATCTATACCCTTATACCGAATATTTACATAATATAATGTTATAAAACAAGAAGATAAAAAGAACATTCAACAATCAATTCCAAAAAACTAAAGCGAGCCTAGCTAACTAGAATATCGATGTATTAGATTATTTTAGTTTGAGCTATAGATTATTTTAGTTTGGGAAGGAAATAGTAAACGAAAATAGTAAATACCCTACCAAATAGGGTTTCGAAATAGTGTTGACTTGTAGCTCATTTGAGATTTTGAAATAGTATTTACTATAATAAGAGGTAATTATTATAGTTTTAGGATAGTGTTTGCCCCAAACGCTACCTAAATTTTCAATTTTGTATCTAATAAATAATTGATTTATTTTACATTTCTTATTTACCGACCTATCAGACACAAGGTCTAACATCTAGGTTCCCATCAAACATTATAAAAAAAAGTATATATATGATAGACTAGTTTTTTTTTTTTTTTAATTAATGTTATTATTTTTTTTAGATATAAATTTGAAAATCACATTTGAAAGTTTCAGAATCTATTCAATATCCATTAGATAGATTTTAAAACTAAGAGATTAAATAAATACAAACATATAAATTTAAAGGCTAAGTTACTTCTAATTAATCTACAAAATAATAATAATAATAATAATAAACAAATAAGTAAAAAGCAAGAGAATTAGTAATTGACTTGATCAAATAAAATAGCACATCCAAATCAGCAATGGTATAACAATTGGTCACAAAAAAAAAAATAATAATAAATAAAAAATCAAAATTGATATCATATATATCACGTAGAGGAAGAGCATATGTAGATTAATATTCCAAAATATCAGAACCTTATTGCTTTAGAATGCAATCTTCTGACCAAACCCACAATGATTCAAAAACAATGAATCATTAACATCATCCAACATCAAAATTCCTAAATAAATATTTTAAAGAAGAAAAAGAAAAAGCCTACCTTTTCCGTACCTATATTTTAGGAAATCATTATAGACCAAAAATTTATATAGTTTTGTACCATTTTCTAATTTTGTTTCCCACCTTTTAATTTTAGTTTTATCTTCCTTGTATTGGTCATTTTTCGATCAATGCTTTATTATTATTATTTTTTGCTACGAAATATTAGAGAAAAGATGATTGTGAATTTAAAAGAAGAATAAATTAGGGTAGGGTTTCAATCTTCGATCTCTGTTTGATAATCTTTTGATTTACTATTTCTTATTTTTTGTTACTTGTTTGTTATTATTTTTAAGAATTAGAAACAATAATATGTTTGATAACTATTCATGTTTTTTATTTTTAAAAATAAAAAAAATACAAATAAAATACAAATACAAAAAAACAAACTTGTTTGACAATTATTTCTTATTTCTTGTTTTTGATATTTTTTTTTTTCTTGCTTTTCTCTTTGTTTTATAGTTTAAATGTATACAATGCATTAAAATATATAAAATATAATTATCAAAAGTGTACATTATCTAATTCAAATAAGTTTCAATGAAAAATTAGCAACAATAATGTAATTGTTTCTATTCTTCAAATATGGCCTAAATTTGATCTGCAATATTATCTGTCACTTGATTAATTTGTCTTAAAAGACGATGACTTAGATTCAACTCAATTATATTAGTTTCGCAAATGGTATAATATATTAAAATGAGGATAAATGTACTTTAAATGAACAACATTTATATATTACAAAATTCTAACTCTTTTCAAAGTAGGCTTCAAAATCAAATTCAGATTTTGAATTTAAAATATATATAAATATATAAAATTTAAAATTAAAAGCAAAACTAATATATATAATATTTGAATGAATATTTTATGTATTAATTTGAGATTTCCATAATTTAAGGAATTTATACAAAAAGAATGATTAACTAATGGAGGGTGGATGAGTGAAGGTCGCCAAATCTGAACAGATAGCACCCGGATCTAAACAGATCTGAGGCCTGAAGAATGAAGGTCGTGAATGCCAAGAGCTAGGTAGGATAAAAGTTGATTAGCGCGGATTAGGATGATTTTTGGGTTGTTCGCGTGCAGATCAATGGTTGATGACTTGAGGACTGAGGCAGATATGTAGATTTGACCAATCTGCATGGTTGGAATATTTGGAAGTTCATGTCTAGAGAATTTGAACAACAAAATTAGAGCAAATCGGAGATGGATTAGTATGTAGATCTGCTTCCATCGATCGTCCGTCGGCGGAGGAAGAGATGGAACAACAACGGCTATTGATAATAGAAAAACTTAGAGATAGGGCTCTGATACCATGTATAAATAATATTTGAATGAATATTTTCTGTATTAATTTGAGATTTCCATAAAAAAATTTATATAAAAAGAACAATTAACTAATTTCCTAATTTAAAGTCTAAATATATGCGTAAAATATAATTTAAGGCATAAATATCCTAGCGATATAATTACACTTATTGAAAAATTTAAAATTCAATTTAAATAATATATAAATATTCATATTGAAAGTTTACCATTTAAAGTTCAAACAATAAGAAGAAATTATATATTAATATTCATATTGAAAAATCTAAGTTTTAAAATTAAAAGTAAAAAATAAATAAGATCGAAGGTGCGTGTTTTAAGTTCAAGCAATAAAAATTAGAAATTATATATTAATATTCATATTGAAAAGTTTAAAGTTCAAAATTAAAAGTAGAAAATGATAAATAAGATTGAGTGTGTTTTACGCTGGATAAGAACCAAGATCTAGCCATTTGTTGCGATGCAATGGGTGAAGTGTCAACCAACTAAGCAGAAGGTGAAAATTGTCTTTAAAATAAATAAATAAAAAACAGAGAAGGAACAAACAGACCATACTTCAAAAATTTTGGAAGACAAGTGACCAAGCAAATATGTTTCTTCAAAAGATGACAAAATAGAATAAAAGAATAAAAAATCTTCTTGATTAAGAATGTATGTTGTTAGTCCGAGTTATTGTCTGGATAGAAATGTTATAAATATTCCATTCTATATGGTACATTTTAAGTTAGATAAGTTAATAATAAGCAATTAAGAATGTACCAGGCAGGTAAATTTTAAATTTGGTAGGCAGCCATCTCTATTTTTATTAAAATTAAATTTTAATGTATTAAACTTAGCCCATAAAAATACATAAATTTTTATGTCCAATCATCCTTTCGGTTAGATATTGTGTGGTTGGCAATATTTGTTTAAGTGGTGCAAATGTTATTTAAGATGTCCTTGCATTGATGGTGTTTTGGCAACGGGATGCTTTTCGAAAATGTTGATTCATCCATATTCTTTCCTTATCGAGTTATCCCTTCCCCACTATAATTTTTCGATTCCTTTTCTTATTCAGTGTGCGACCGTTTTGGAAGGCAGAGTTGCTTCTCCATGTATCCACTATGCATATTTGAAGGATATTTAGTCCTTTGCCTTTAGTTGGCCATTTTATTTTTTGAATGAGAGCAATATTGTGTTCTACTATAGTGAGTGTTTGGTCACAATTCAAATTACTGTTGTAAGAAGAAGAAAGAGTTGAATTGCTTGGAGATGTACTTCTAGTTACTCCTGGATTGTGTGACGTGATTCATTTGAGAAGAAATTCTCAAGCTTAGGGGGAGCCTAAACTAATCGAGCAAAGGAGACTTGTTCTTAAAAGAAAAGATTTGATTCAAGTGAAAGGGAATCTTACTACTTGAGGGGAGCTCGAGTCATGCAGAGAGGGAGTCTTTATCTTGGGGGGGGGGGGGGGGGGAGGTCACTGATCCTACAACTTTAGGGGAGCCTAAGTTATCGAGAAAGGGAATCTCACATCTAGGGAGAGTTTAGGTGAACAATTGAGTGATAGAGCTATTCGAAAGTCACTGTAATTGTGTTATCACTACATATAGTATAGAGTTGTGTAATTGTGTTATCATTACACATAGTATAGAGTTGTTCGCGAGTTACCGTAATTGTGTTATCATTAGAGGTAGTACTAAGTTGTAATTGTTTATTATTGATATTAATGATGTTATCTTTGGTGTTCTTCTATTTGTTTATTATTTCTAGTAATTTTTGTGTGGAATGTGGCTATACTACTTTTCCTCATGTACTGGATGGGAATAACTGTGGCGGATCCATAAATTTTGTTGATGAAGGGCTTTATAGAAGGCAAATTTATCACTGAGCTAGCTAATGGTTTTGATATTATGCCAATTATATATATATATATATATGATATAAAAAGAGCATAAAGTTGAGGGGAAATCGAGCCCCCTTGGATCCATAATCAATCCGCCCCTGTTGTTGGTTGGTCACATCTTTAAGTGGCTAATGATAAAGGTGAATTAAAACTCAAGCCTAAAGTAGAGTGGACAGAAGAGGAGGATGGGTCTCTCTTGGAAACTCTCAAGCCCTAAATGCCATATTCAATGGTATTGACAGAAATATCTTTAAGTTGATCAATATGTGTGTTTCTGCTAAAGAAGTCTAGGATATTCTTGTTGTTGTTCACAAAGGAACATCTAAAGTTAAAATGTCCAGACCAGAGTTGCTGGCTTCAAAATTTGAAACTCTAAAAATGCAAGAAGATGAGACTATTGCTGAGTTTGATGTTTAGTTACTTAACATTGCAAATGAATTTGCTTTAGGAGAAAATATCTCTGAAGAAAAACTTGTCTTGAAAATTCTTAGATCTCTACCCAAGAGGTTTGATATGAAAGTCACTACAATAGAAGAAGCCCAGGATATCTCGATGATGAAGGTTGATGACCTCTTTAGGTCACTACTTAGTTTTGAAATGTCTCTTTGCGACAAACCTGAGAAGAGGAACAAGAAAATTGCTCTACAATTTTCAATCGAAAAGCACTCATCTGAACCAATAAAGAAATCTGAAGAAAATCTTGTTGATGTAATCTTCTTGTTGTCAAAACATTTTTCTCACGTGTTGAAGAATTTGAGAAAAAATCAGGGTCCTACTCCCCAAGAATGGCTAAGTCTGACAACAACTAAGGATCAAGTTTTTTATCGACCAAATGTATGACATGTAAAATATTTCAGAAATGCGTGGTTTAAGTGCAAGCATACACTGTCAAAGAAGTAATAATCTTTGAGTATTCTAGGTATCGAACCTATAAGACTAGCAATAATTTTAATTTGATAAAGACTGTAAATTTAGTACTACCGAAGGTAACCAAAATGAATTGTGTTGTGAATGAGTAGAAATTGAAGTTAACAATAAACAATGGTAATCGAATAGGGTTAACAATGCTTCAACCTTTCAGACTATATGTTAAAAGTGACGTGGCTGTATCACACCAGGACAGTGAAATATGCATGGACAGAAATCAACACCTATTCGGTCTAGTGTCCAGCTCCTTTAGGAGCTCTTAGAAGCTACTACCGAATGTTCCCATGGGTAGCTGAATCCTAGATTAATTAAAATTCAATTTCTTTACCCTATGGTGTCCCTTATTCCAAAGTTGATGTGACCTTTCTATTCCTAGGCTCTTGGTCCCAGATCCCTCTGTGAGATTCGTATACACTCTAGCCTTCTCAGCATTAAAGCTCCACTCGATTATTAAATTAAGTGACCAATTTAATTTACCAATACTTTTGATAAAAATCAACAAAGAGAATGTAATAACAACAAAATGGTGCAAGCGTAGTAGTATTTAAGCCATGGAGACCCTAGGACATTCACATTGCCGAACCCCTAGGAAGAATTTAGCTCATGATAATTGACAAAATAAACTTCTTTATTAGATAAAAAATCATTGTCACAATAAAGTTCAATTGACAAGAGAAGAAATGAATAAAATAACTACAAGGAATAAATAAAAGAGAAGAAATGCTAGAAAATTGCTACTCCAATGAACTTGAGATAAATCTTCAAGTTCCAAACCTTTCCTTAGGATAATCTCCCCTTTTCCAAAGTGAAAATTATTCCTCGGCACTCACTCCCATGGGATGAGAAATCCTAGAGCCAAAATACCTTAGAGGAACTATCGTTCATAAGGTTCTGACTTGAAATATGTAAATTGTTGGAGTTGATGTCCTAAATCTCATACGTCTTGTATTTGTAAATACAAATCATATATCTAATAAAATAAGAGGTATTTTATTAACATTTAGACTGCATTAATTCAATCCAATAAACTAAGATCCAAAGCTATTTTATGAAACTTAAACATGTATGTGGAGATATACAGGTGGATCATGTTTAAGTGATAACCTAAATAGTCTATAGTAGATAGATAAGACTGGGTACCTTATCCTGATAATAATACGAATACGACCCGTTTTGTAGATGTTACAATTATTTAAAGTACTACAAAAGATAAGATTCTGATCATTCATATAGAGACATGCGAGCGGAGTATTCTATATAAAAAGTTTATATAAGATTGGACCATGAAATGAATAGTCTCTCTATATAACATCGTTACTAGAAGAGACTTACATTTCACTAGGATGACCATAGGTGACTTGACCTTAATCCTGATTGAGTTGTGAACTCCTGTTTATGAGGGTAATCCTTTGATTTGAATGGGTGATAATGGCCTTGTTAGCCGACTCAATAAGCCTACCATTTTGGAGATATGTCCGAGTAGGGAGTTTGAAACAATACTACACAAGATGAAGTTCAATCCTTTCTGTCCTTAGGGAAAATAGATTAATTTCTCCCTTAATAGCTAATTCTGGATCTTGAACATTGAGGCCTCGACCTCTCATGACCTAGAGGTGTTAATTTATAGTTGGACTATAAATTATTTATTCATTAGAGGAATTAGTGGTACTTAAAGAGTTAGAGGTAACTATAGGAGTAAAACGGTCATTTGACTCAACTGTAGTTATGAGCGATTTGTGAAGGGTCAACTCACTATTGATTGGTTATATTCGTGGACACAGAAATATATCTATAGTGTGAGAGTGCAATTATCGGTCTTTAGTAGAGTGACCGGTAGTTAATGAAGATCGATTAATTTAATTAAAGAGTTTAATTAATTAATTTCATATCATTGGCATTTTTAATGTGTAGGACCATAAAGTTCTCTTATTAGCTCACTAAAGGATAGATAAGAATAATGATTTGAATTTTTCAAGTCAACTGATGGAATAGCATATTAATGAGATTAATATGATATGGTTAATTATATATGTGATCTAAAATTAAGAGAGAAATATTTGAATAATATTCAAATATTAAGTTCTTATGAATTAGATTCGTGAAAAGTTAATTAATAATTTTGAGAGGTGAAGGCATATAAGCATGTGATGTTTATCTATTAATTAATTAACTAAATATATTAAATTAGATTTAATATATATGGTTATTTAATTGGTATGTTAATTAATTGAATAAATATTACTTAATTAATTGGGCTTAAGGATAAATTGGAAAAGACTTGGAGAAGGGGTAAACCCTTCTCTATATAAATATCCCTTTATGGCTAATTTAGAGGATGAAATTTCATTGTCAAAAACCCTGGAATCCAATCTAGATTTTGAAGGAACTCTTAAACAAGAGAACAAATGAGCGGAAGCAAATCGTTCCAAATCCCATTGTGAAAGAACATTAAAATTTACAATCTAACACAGAACAGTTCTGCATCAAGTTTGAATTACAGCATGCTTTATAAAATTAACATTAAGAGAACGAGTTAAAATAACCTTGAAGAACTCTTCTTTTCATATCCCTCGATCAAAATCAACAATGCGTTCAACTGCACGAATGCAATGCAAACAAACCAACAAACTGTACGAACTGGTAAAATCTCAAACACAATCGAGTAACACTCAACCCTTGACCCTTGAACAACAACTTGACACTACCACGAGTTTACCTTGGTATTCTCGGTGTGAGAATCCAGGAGGTGTAGGCTCTGTATGGATTTGGTAAAAGGAAGGAGGAACTGAATGATCGTGTAGACGATCGAGTAAGTAGGAGAAGACAGAAGTCTATCATGTAGACTTGAATATATCGTGTAGACTTGGGTACTCGATCGTTTAGTAGCGAGTAGCTATCGTATAGTATACTCTTTCTTTGATCATTTACTCTTTCAAGGCCATTGTATAGATTTTTCTTTATGTATGTTGGATTATTAAAAAAATGAAAACGATTTTCATTTTCTCCATCAATTACTATAACTGATTACAACTTCTCACTAAGTCGGTTATTAGGAGAAAAAATCGAAAACAGTTATCTTATAATTGATTTAATTATAAATAAATATAATAATTAATTTATCATATTAATATCACATCTCATGCACTATATAAACCATAGTTCTTTTTCTCCTATATGACATTTAATATAAATCATATTTATATTAATTCCTCCAAATAATGTATCTAATACATCAAATCAATTATATCACATATAATTGAATTAATCTAATTATATCTAATATAATCAAATTTCCTTTTGTTAATTTGAACACTTCAAATTAACCCAAAAACTGATTCTCAACATGAATCCATTCAGCTACCAAGGGGACCTTATAGACTTGTAGCTTGAAGCTCCAATGGTACGTGAATAACTGACTAAACTCTTTAATCACAATATCCACCATCCGTTAACTGTCGGGCACTCTACTAAAGATCGACAACTACACTTTTCGCACTACAGATATATTTTTGTGTCTATCGGATATAACCAATAAACAGTATGATGACCTTGTTGAGGATAATGCCCTAAACTTTCGTGTCCTGTAGTTTGTAAACACAATTTTTGAACAAACGCTTGTGATGTATAATATATGATATTTTCTTTACTTATTGTCTTTGAACATTGGATGTTTTATTTGCTTTATCATAAACCAATAAACTAAAATCCCTGGTTGTCATTATGTAACTTAAGCATGTATGTGGAGATATATAAGTGGATCATATCTTAAGTGATAACCAAAATAGACTGTAGTATATGGATATAAGAGGGAAACCTTATCCTAGTAATGCTATGGATGCAACTCGCTTTGTAGAATAGTTATAAGTGTTGTGACTTGTTACAGATGGTCTGATCCTAATCATTAATGTGGGGACATGCGAGCGAGGGCATCCTATACAAGGAGTTTGTATAAGACCTGATCACGAATTGTTAACTCTCGTTATATAACATCATTCATGACAGAGACTTCAATTCACTAGGATGACTATAGGTAACATGACCTCAATCTTGAGTGAGTTGGGAACTCCTGCCTTTGAGGGTGGTCCTTTGATTTGCATAAATGCGAGTGGCCAAGTCGCCGACTCAAACCTACCACTTTGAGGATTCGTCTGATTTGGGAGCTGGGAACTCAGCTATACAAGATGGAATACACTCCTTCCCCGAAGCAGGGGTAAGTAGATAGATTTCTCCTTTAAGAGCTGATCCCGGGGCTTGAACGATGTGGCACCACACATCTTCTCATGACCCGAGAAGTGTCCACACATAGTAGGACTATGTTGTGTTGTTCATTACAGGTACCAGTGGTACTTAAGGAGTTAGATGTAACTACAGGGGCAAAACGGTAAATTGGCCTAGCTGTACTTACGAGCATCTGTGAAGGGTTATCGTATTGTTGATTGGTTGTATACGATGGACATTGAAATATATCTATGGTAAGAAGAGTTCAACTGTCGGTATTTAGTGGAATGTCTCGTAGTTAACGGATGGTGGATCTCGTGGCTAAAGAGTTTAGTCAACTATTCAAGTACCGTTGGAGCTTCGAGCCATAGGTCCATAAGGTTCCATTGGTAGCTCAATAGATTCAAGTTGAGAATCAACTTTTGGATCAGATTGAAATGTTCAAATTAACAAGAGGGAGTTCAATTATATGTGATATGATTGAATTGGTTAATTATATATGATATGATTGACTTTATGTATGAGATACATTATTTGGAGGAAAATGGATATGAATATAATTTATATCTAGTGGAAAAAAAAACACTATGGTTTATATGTGATATTAAACTATAGCTTAATGAATATAATATGCTTATATTTATTATTTTAATTGGACAATTATAGGATAATTGTGCTTGCCATTTTCTCCTTAAATGTGTGTTTGTGGGAGGTTTCATTCAATTTTCGTAACTAAAGAATAAAATGAAAATTGTTTTTATTTTGCATCAGATCACGTAACTCACTCACGCATAGTGTATACTACCCATCGCATCGCAAACCAAGGGACTATACGATAGCTCAAAGTTGCTACGCGATTGTATACAAGCACGCATCTTTCTAAACGATCACCTAAGTTTTTCTAAACGATCGTCTAGCGCTGAGCGTTTACTAAACGATCGTCTAGACGATTGCAGCCTAATTACTACACGATCATGTACTTCCTTCTAAATGATCAAGCATTGTCCATACGATAGACTCTACCTTTCTCCCACTTGCTTGGTCGCTGTATACGATCTTCATATCCACCTTCCCTCTACCAAATTCCAACAGAGCTCACTCTTTGGATTCTTACACCGAGAATACTGAGGGTTCTAAGTAGTCGTGTCATCCTCATTGTTCTTTTATTCGTGTGGAGGCCGTTCGTGAGTAAACGACCGGAGTTTTGCTGAACGATTTTTTGGACGTTCAAGCGAGAGTGAAAGCAGCAGTTCATGTGGAGAGAACGAGTTTTTGGTGAAGAAGTGTTCTTCAACTGGTATGTTTTCTTGTGCTCTTATTATTTTAGTTTGAAAGTATGCCGGTAATTTATTGTTTATTGCATAACTTGTCTGTTAGATTGTAAATGTGGAAATTCTGTCATAATGTATTTGGAACAATCCGCTTCCGCTCAGAGGTACTCTTGTATAAAAGTTCCTTCAATTGGTATCAAAGACAGGTTCTCATATTCCAAATTCATTTATGCAAAGAATTGCATTTACTTTCTTGGTGGGTGTAGCATGTCTACTCTCTATTTAAGCATTAAATAGTTTGTGGATATGGAATTAATAGAGTTTCTGAGATGAAACATCTGGATTGTTTAAATTCTTTTACATTTGAAGTTAATTCTAAGGGCCCCTGTGTTTTTGGGCATATTAATTGCTATGGAGTATGTAATTTCAATCTGTTTGAGTCTTGAGTCGTTCGTGAACAAGCTTCGTAGCAAGGGTTGTTGTTCTTCGAGGATGAAGACGTCCAAGCGTTGGTCGAGTCGTGTAAACGATGGGGGGAGATGATCGTTGAGTATCGGATACTCAGGAGCTGGTTTACGTGCGCGCACTAGACGATCATGTAGCTCAACAAGCTTCATCGCTTAGTTATTGACTACACGATCGCGGAGTAAATTTTTTACTTAGCGGTTGTTAAGTGATCGTTTAGACGATCACGGGCAGCTTCGTTGTCGTCTAAACATTCGTTTAGCATCCGCGTGTTTTTGTCTTGTGCACTAAACGATCGTATACCTAGCTGCGTTTACTAAACGATGGGAGCTTCGCCCAGCGGTTCAAGACCCGGTTCATCTGTGAATCGGTTTGCTCGATGGAAAATATAATAGATAGAGTTTTTATATCCGTTTTTTAGGTGGTTCATCCCGGTCCATTAATTCTTTCTTATTTTTTTTTTTAGTTTTTAGAAACAAAAAAAATATAGAGAACATGGTGGGTGCTTTCGTGCACTATTTTCATGAGACGAGTACTGCAAATTTCATTTGGATTTTTTTTTGCTTAATAGATGTTTTTGGTATTTGGCACATAGACTTACTTTACTTGATTTGGTCATGTAAGGGCCTATTGTTTTTGGAATTTTTTTTTTATAGTAAATCGAGTCTGTAAGTCCATTTGTTCGTGGAAAAAGTTGTTGTGAAAAGAACCCAAAAAAAAAAAAAAGGCGAAATAAGAAAAAAACGAAGAGAAACTATGCAGTGCAGTTTGGTTTTTTAGAGACAGCTTTTACAAATTTGTCGATAACCGGAGTTCTAATAGTTAGATTGTACTGAAATTTGGTCAGTATGTTCAAGACACCTAGAATCTCGTTTTGAACAGTTGGATCGCTGTTTTGAGCTCTGGATAATCCAGTGTTGTCGCTGAATATAAGTAGTTTTATTTTTGTTTTTTCTGTTTTATTTAGAAGTTTCTAACATCTAAGGTTTTAGATTTTAATTTTTTTTTTTATAATTAATTAGTATAATTCAATTATATTAATTTAATTATTTTATTAGGGTGCCAAATATTGGTCTATTAATGCCTTTTATATAATTGAATGTGCATGAGAGTTATGTTTATATTATATGAATTATATGTTGCATTTGTATGCAATACATATTTAAAATCCTACCTTAGGATAAACATATTTCATGCATCATTTTAATATAAGTATTATATTATGGTTGCATGATTAATTAAGCATGCTCATGCATCAAATTAAAAAATAATTGTTACATAGTATGATAGCATGTGAGTTGATTTCATTAGTGAAAATATAATTGTTATATTGTTTAATGAAAAGGAAAACAAACTTTGCATTGAGCATGACATTACGTAGATTAATATAAAACGTTATATTTAATCAATGTCACAAAATGCAAATTTATAGATTTTATTTTTCATTATTTTATAATGGTTATAAGTATAATGAATTAGTATTAAAATGTATAATTAAGAGTTGCACGCAAATATAGGTCCAAATTAATTTTAAATGGTTTAAATTAATTCACCTAGACTTATGTTAAAAAGCATTTCTAATGAGATTAGAAATAGGACAATTTTTTAAATTCGTTTTAATAGGATTAAAATGAATGCTGTTAAAAATTAAATTGATAAAATAATTGCCGATAAGAGACCTTTATCTTAGGAATGTTTTGTCTGGGAGGGGGTATTTAAACTGACAGAAACAGAATACCTCTACTTGGGAACCGACCTAGAAGGTAAATTAGGTAAATATTTTATAAGCATGCAATAACTAATTAATTTTATTAAAGAGTTTAATGAATGTAATCACAAATATTGTTAACATATTCAATATAAGTGTTATATTGAACAAATTAACAAGAAGTTAGTTAAAATTAATTAGCTGGATTTTACTAAGTTAATAAACTCATCTTTTGCAAAATACTTAGTGGGAGAAAAAAGATGTATATGATATGACATTTTTCCACCCATGTTCTCCCTAAAAGTTCACAAGGTGAGTTCATGCTCGGCCTCATGGTTCCTTGGGTACACCCTCCCTTATGAAGGTAATTGCACGGGTTAATATCAAGGTGAATGGAGAAAGTATTTATAGTAAATGGGAGAAGGATGTGTGTCAACACATCCTGTGGTCTCCTTCACTGGTTTGAAATGTCATTTTTATGCTTAGCCTCAGGGTGCCCTGGGAGCGTCCCCCTTAGGAAGGTGTTTGCATAGGAAAGGGACATATCAAACTCCAGAAATGGATAAGATCGTTACAATCAATTGTACCAATTATGTTCTTCTCTGAGGCAGACTGGTTGGGGCGGGGTTATAGGGTTGAAAATGAAGGGTTACACTTACAAAAAAGCATTAAGGCAGTTAATGATTTATGGACCAAATTAATAATAATTAAATATTAAAGGAATAAGAGTTATTCTAGCATTAAGGCAGTTAATGATTTATTGACCAAATTAATAATAATCAAATATTATAGGAATAAAAGTTATTCTGGTGTAATGTTTGATGAGAATGTCTCAATTCAGCGAAGAGTAACTGTTTACCTTGAGGTGACACTTATTCTACCTCACTGAAGTATCATTGCGAAATAAAATAATGTTGGGTTCATTATTTAGTTTTTTACTAAACTAATTGGATAAAAATGAATTTTTGCATAAGTGTCTAAAATAACTGATTTATTTGTATCAGCAAATAAGACTAGCGTAGTAAAATCCTTGCTTGGATCAGCTAAACTAAATGATTATAACTATGCACAATGGAAAAATATAATCAATACGGTTTTGGTGATTGATGACCTGAAATTCGTCCTGTTGGAGGAATGACCTCCAGTTCGTGAGGCCTATGACAGGTGTACCAAGGCCAATGAAAAGGTCAAAGTCTACATTTTGGCTAGCTTATTTGAAGTATTGGTGAAGAGACATGAAGCCATGGTCTTTGTTTGGGAGATCATGGAGTCGTTGCAGGGGATGTTTTGCCAACTAACCATTTATCTCAAGCATGATGCTTTAAAGTCCATTTTTAATGCTCGTATACCAAAAAGGACGTTTTTCAAGGAATATGTCATTGACATGATGGTCCACTTCAACATGGCAGAAATGAATGGTGCTGTCATAGATGAAGCCAATCAAATTTTCTTTATACTTGAGACTCTTTCGAAGATTTATCTCTAGTTTCGTAGTAATGTGGTTATGAATAAGATTCAGTACAACCTTACCACTATCCTAAATGAGTTGCAGAATTATGAGTCCCTAATGAAAGTTAAGGGTCGGGGAGGCAAACATTGCCACTTCCTCAAAATATTTCTATAGAAGTTCAACCTCTGGGACCAAGTCATCGCCTTCTTCCTCATCCTCCAAGAAGTGGAAGAAGAAGAAGGGTGGTAAAGGAAAAAATAAAACTAATTCACTTGTTGCCACCTCATAGGTGAAAAAGGAAATTGTTCCACTGCAACTAGGATGGGCATTGAAAACGGAACTACCCTATTTGTTTGGTCGAGAAGAAAAAGGCCAAAGAAGGTAAATATGATTTACTTGTTTTTATAACATGCTTAGTGGAACATGATAGCAATATTAGGATACGTGATTTAGGAGCCACTAAACTATGTTTGCACTTCTTTACAGAAAAGTAATTCTTGGAGGCAGCTCGAGGCTGGGGTGATTACTCTTAGGGTAGGAATAGGCAAGGTAGTCTTAGTTGTAGCAGTAGGGAGCATTAAGTTACTTTTTTATTCTAAATTCATATTGTTGGATAATGTGTATTTCGTTCCAAACTTTAAAAGGAACTTAATTTTAATATCTTGTTTGCTAGAACATTCCTATGATATATCGTTTATTCCTGATAAAGCATTTGTCTCGAAAAATGTTATTGAAATATGTTTGGTAATAAATGAAGGTAACTTGTATGTACTAAGGCCAATAGTATCTAAAATGATCCATATATTGAAATGTTAAACACTACAACTAGCCAAAACAAAAGAAGAAAAGTTTCTCCAAAAGAAAATGCTCACCTTTGGCATCTAAGACTAGGTTACATTTGGTTAAGAATGGACTTCTAAATGAGTTAGAAGAAAATTCTTTACCAGTATGTGAGTCTTGTCTCGAAAGAAAAATGACAAAACGACCTTTTACTGGACAAGGTTATAGAGTCAAAGAACCCTTGGAGCTTATACATTCAGACCTTTATGGTCCGATGAATGTTAAAACAAGGGTAGGTTTTGAATACTTTGTCAGTTTCACTGGCGATTATTCTAGATATAGATACGTTTACCTAATGAAACACAAGTCTGATACACTTGAAAAGTTCAAGGAGTGTAAGGCTGAGGTTGAGAATTTGTCAAGTAAAAGGATAAAAACACTTCGATTGGATAGAGGTGGATAGTACATAGATGTAGGATTTCAGAACAATATGATTGAATGTGGATTCACATCTCAACTCTCAGCACCCGATACATATCAATAGAATGGGGTATCAAAAAGGAAAAATAGAATCCTGTTAAACATGGTTCGTTCCATGATGAGTTATGCTTCTCTTCCCATCTTGTTTTGAGGTTATGCAATGAAGACTGCAACATACCTTTTGAACCAAGTTCTATCAAAAAGTGTTTTTGAAACACCTTTTGAGTTATAAAGAGGTTGTAAAAGTAGTTTATGGAATATCGAAATTTGGGGATGTCCAGCACACGTACTTGTGGCAAAGTTAAAGAAATTGGAACCACATTGAAAATTATGCCTATTTGTAGGCTATTCCAAGGAAATGAAAGGTGGTCTGTTTTTTGATCCAAAAGAGAAGAAGGTATTTGTACCGACAAATGCATCTTTTTTAGATGAAGACCACATTAAAGAGCATAAGTCACGGAGTATGATTATATTAAATGAACTAATTAAAGACACTACTGAAACTTCAACAAAAAGTGTTGAAGGAAATAATTCAACAAGAGTTGTTGATATTGCTTCATCAAGTCAAGCATATCCTACTCAAGGGTTGAAGGAGCCTCGACATACTAGGAGGGTTAGAACTCAACCACTCGCTATTTGGGTTTAACTAAAACTCAAAGTGTCATACAAGATGACAACGTTGAGAATCCATTATCTTACAAGAAGGCAATAGAAGATGTTAACAAGGATGAATGGATTAAGATCATGAATCTGGAAATTGAGTCTATGTACTCCAATTATGTCTAGGAACTTGTAGACCAATTTGATGAGGTAAAACTTATAGGTTACAAGTGGATCTACAAAGGGTTATACCGAGGTTGAAGGGGTGGACTATGAAGAAACCTTCTCCCCTGTTTCTATGATAAAAACTATATGAATTCTCTTATCTATTGCCACATATTATGACTATAAGATATGGTAAATGGACGTCAAGACCGCCTTTTTTAATGGTAATCTTAAATAGATAATCTACATGACTCAACTAGAAGGATTCATAGCCAAGGTCAAGAGCAAAAGATTTACAAGCTAAATCGGTCCATCTATGTATTGAAACAAGCATCTCGATCTTATAATATGAGGTTTGATGTTTGGGCCAAAACCTATGGCTTTAATCAAAATGTTCATGAGCCATGTGTTTACAAGAAGACGATTAATGGTTTAATAGCATTCTTAGTGTTGTGAGTGGATGATATCCTACTCATTGGGAAGGATATAGGTTTTCTGACCGAAATTAAGGAATGATTAGCTACTGAATTCCAAATGAAAGATTTCGGTGAAAGAACAAAATGCTAGCTTTTTCTCAAGCATCATATATTGACAAAATACTTATCAAGTATTCGATGTAGAATTCCCAAAAAGGTTTTTTACCTTTTAGGCATGAAATTATTCTGTCTAAGGAACAAGTTGCTAAAACACCTCAAGAAGTTAAGAAGATGAGATAGATTCATTAAGCATATGCAGTAGGTAGCCTTATATATGCAATGATGTGTACTATGCTCGATATCGGCCATGCAGTGGGAGTGGTCAGTAGATATCAGTCTAATTTAGGATTAGATCATTGGACAATGGTTAAAGCCATTCTTAAGTATCTTAGCATAACGAAAAACTATATGATTATGTATGGTATTAAGGATATATTTGATCATTACAGGATACACGACTCTGATTTTCATACTGATGAGGATACCAAGAAATCCACATCAGGATTAGTGTTCATTATAAATGAAGGAGCTATAGTATGGTGTAGCATCAAGTAATGATGCATTGCAAATTCCACGATGGAGGCAGAATATGTGGCTGCATGTGATGCTGCTAAGGAAGGTGTATGGCTCAGACATTTTCTGGCAGATTTGAAAGTTGTTCTAAATATGATATTACCCGTCACCTTTTATTATGATCACAATGGTGTAATGGTAAACTCCAAGGAGCCTCGTAGTCATAAACGAGGAAAGCACATTGTGTGCAAGTATCATCTCATTAGAGAGATAGTGCAACAGAGAGATGTGATTGTCACACAGATTTCTTCAGAGCACAACGTTTCTAATCCATTTGCAAAGGCTCTCACGACTAAAGAGTTTTAGGGTCACCTAGAGAACATGGGTCTACGAGATATGTCACCTAATCTAGGGAAAGTGGGAGATATTGTTGGGTATATTGTATGCTCTAGTTTATTGTATTATATTTGATATTGTACATCCCACTTATAGTATTTGATACTATATACTGCACTCATTGCATTGTATTTGATACTTTATATCCCACTCACTTTGGAATAAGTGGGAGATTGTTGGAGTTGATATCCTAAATTTCATATGTCTTATAGTTCATAAATACAAATCACATATCTAATAAAATAAGAGATAATTTATTGAAGTTTAGACTGCATTAATTCAATTCAATGAATTAAGATCCAATGTTATTTTATAAAACTTAAACATGTATGTGGAGACTGATGACTGGCAGAAATGTACGTTATTATAGGCCTTTTATTTAGAATTAGGAGGGCTGATAAGAAGAATATGCGGTGATTATACTAAGAATTCATAAGAAAGTGAGCTTGCGTCGATCAACATGTAAAATCTCGGCTAACCCACTAATAGGCGTTATTTTGCGTCCAATTGTCTATTTTTGTAGCTATCGCAGGAATCGATCGCATGCGGTGAATCTCACCATCGTAGAGGTGATCGTATACGTTCGACCCACAGATGTTGCCAGCCATTAACCACATGCGTCCATCGCATAGAGGTTGCGGCTACAGAGTAATAACCATAACAGAGGGATGAACGCAAGGGTGGTGGAATGTGATGATACTTCGGAAACCAAGCACGAATGCATACCTTGGGAGTATCAAAAGATGATGTTACCTACCACACCGTTAGTAGCAAAGATTCAGAGCAGGTCCATCACGCCGTTAGCAGCAGAAATTAAGAGAGGGACCATTAATGCTATCAACGATCAAGCTCTATAAATAGAAGCCTTAGAGCCCAACTTGAAATTATCCGAGCTTCTACCCTAGGGTAGATCCTTGTGATTCAGACGAAAGCATGAGAAGACATTCTCTGAGAGTTTTTCATTCCTTCAACCATTCTGAGTGACAACCGAAGCTTTGCCGAAGATAGATCTCGAGAGAGTCTACTCCACCGCCCATCCATGGCACCACCGGTAGCTTTAACACATATCTGGTGGAAGCAAGACATTTCCCATCTGGCCCTCCATATCTCTTCTATCTCTGTGTTGTATTACATTGTGGCTTAAGAGATTAATACATATTGTGATCAATGCATTTCTCTACTTCCTTCGATTCCATCGTCATATACTTCTTCTTGTCATCCTTTATTTTCATTGCAACAACTAAGTAGGATTGCTAGAGTATCACATACTTAATCATGCGACATGGACATATGAAACATGTAGCAAACCACCGAGAGGTGTGCGTTGTGCGGGTATTGTGAGAAAATCCTCTTTGCTTAGTGTGAAGCTGTAGCAACGCTCGTCTATGAGCGGTCGTAATGCTCGTTTATGAGCAGAATTAGCAGCGACTAACTGTCCGAAAGGGTAAGTAGTTGAACTCACTAAGCGAAGTAAGCAGTGTTCCTAGGGATAAGAATAATCTTATGTCAACCATGCTTTATGTGATTACCTTGTTTTATGAGTGCATAATTCATCATTTGGGCATACTTGGGAGAGTAGCTAAAAACCAAATCTAGGCTTGAGAGAGTCAGATTGGAATGCATAAGCAAGAATATAAGCTTAGGAATAAGTTCTATTTGCTATTACACAGCGTATGCATCCGATAGATTGGATATAAAAGTATGTGGTCACATAGTATGCGTCGAGAATTAGGATATGATGGTATGCGGTCACCTTGTTTATGTGTGGGAGCACGTAAGCAAGAATAGAGACTTAGACATAAGTCCTATCGACACTATCGCATATGCATCGCATGCGTCTTAGTCAATTATGTATAGTATAATCACATAACTTGCGTTGGCTGGGGTTACCCTTGCAATCAAGGTTATTGATGCGATGAAGTCATCCCCTCCACCATTTTATCTATTTGCCCATACATCTTATTACGCGTTAACAGTTGCCGTGTCTCTAACTCTCATAGTCATACTTCCATTGCTTAATCTGTTTAGTTAGGAGTAGGAGTAGCGCATAGCCCTTAAACTTCAATATTCTTTTATTCTTCGCCGCAACACATTACTTCATAACATTTAGTTACAAGTCCCTGAGTTCGACCTCGAATCACCCCGAGAAACTTGTAATCTCGTTATACTTGGTGAGAGAGCAAGAAAACTTGTGGCAGGAATGCATTGTCATCAGACGCATATTACATATCCTTTAGATCAATGCATGACCAGCGACGCATGAAGAACGAACAATGAATGCATATTTATTTACTCCATTTTCCACCCATCAAGTTTTTGGCACCTTTGCCGGCGACTTGGCAGTTAATAGTTTGTTGAGTTTTATGTTTTCACAGGCACCCTTTTTACCTTGGAAATATTGTAGCTTATGCAACCAAGTTGCAAACAATATTTGAATTGTAGGCGATGCGTCGAAAGCCAGTATTGACCCTAAGATAGAAAGACAATCAGCCGCATGAGCTGAATGCAGTTATAAGCGCGTGACGACCACCATGCGCCCAACAATTACCAGAAGTTCCAATGGTCAGGACGAGCCTCTTGACCTAAGCAGTTGAGATCAATCTCCTACATGGAAGACTTCTTGCGGTGGCTTCACTCCAATTTCTCCAGGGACGTCTTCTACTCTATCTTTACACTGTTTTCCTAGTTTAGTTTATTTATTTCATTATTGTTATTTTGGATATGCAGCTGCCTACTTGGATGTGGTGCGTTCGCTCCTTGTAGGTGCGATAATAATTCTCCTCGGTGCGTAGTTACAGTGGAAGAATCCTCTCCATCTTTCAACGCATGGCTTGGACCACATGAATTCTAAAGCATGGTCGTAAGTGTTATTCTACTCGAAGGTTCTTTTCTTGATATCTTGTACGCATTATCCTTTTGAAGTTTTCTTTTGCCCGCTTACCTACCTTTGCATTGCATCTATGATGGTACGTATAATTCACTACACCCGCTAACTAAAAATCACAAGGCTCACCTCACTTTTAATACCTTCTTCAAGGTTTGACAGTCTAAATTTTGTTATGTATAAACCTCTGCTCAAACATTTTTTTACCGCATTCCGGATGAGTTTGTATTTAGCTTTTCGGTGAGAGCGCTGCTAATCTCTAAGTTTGGGGGTGGCAGTGTTCCCGAAAAATACGTCCATTATATTGCGATGTCAAACGAAAAAAGAAAATTCGGGAACAAAAACTCCACTGGCAGCACAAAGGGGAAACTCAAGCTGATAAGAGTTAAGTTGTGAAAGACATTTACCCATAGTTGGATGCTTCGCATGAGACCCGTGCAGGTAACCGAAAACAAAAGTAAGTAGCCATGATCAACGCATAAGACCAACTCCTTTGTCTGGCGCAAGCCAAATTAAGCCAAGGCAAGGGTTGAGTTGAATATGGCACGCAACTGAAGTTGGCTGTCCGCATGACACCCGTGGGGGCAAGCCAAAACGAAGAGCATAACCAGGTTCAATGCCACATTCTTATAATAAATTGCAAAGCTTTGAACAAATGCATTGTTAAAAGCTAAAAGAAAAATTGCAGGACATGAGTAAAAAGTTTTTGAGTAGAGGCTTACCTGATTTAAGCTTAGAAAAGATCTCTTTGAAGAAGTAGCCAAAGTTGAGAAGACCGTTGCTGACGAGGTTAGAGGTATGAGTAAATTATATTATGAGAGGCTGGTTACCGCAAAGGAAAGCTAGAGGGTGAATTATGAATTTCTTAAGTATAAGGCATGCTTGAGACAAGCATGATTCTAAGTTTGGGGGTGTGATGACGGGAAAAAATGTATGTTATTATAGGTCTTTTATTTAGAATTATGAGGGCTGATGAGAAGAATATGTGGCGCTTATACTAAGAATTCATGAGAAAGTGAGCTTGCATCGATCAGCATGTAAAATCTCGGCTAACCAACTATTATGCATTATTTTGCGTCCAATTGTCTATTTTTGTAGCTATCGAAGGAATCGATCGCATGCGGTGAATCTCACTATCGCAGAGGCGATCACATATATTCGACGCATAGATGTTGCAGCCATTAACCACATGTGTCCATCGTATAGAGTTTGTGGCTATAGAGTAATAACCATAACAGAGGGATGAACGCAAGGGTGGTGGAATGCTATGATACTTCAGAAACCAAGCACGAACGCATATCTTGGGAGTATCAAAAGATGAGGTTGACATTTTACCTACCACGCCGTTAGTAGTAGAGATTCAGAGCAGGTCCATCATGTCGTTAGCAGCAGAAATTCAGAGAAGGACGATTAATGTTATCGGCAATCAAGCTCTATAAATAGAAGCCTTAGAGCCCAACTTGAAATTATCCGAGCTTCTTCCTTAGGGCAGATCCTTATGATCCAGACGAAAGCATCAGAAGACATCCTCTGAGAGTTTTTCATTCCTCCAACCATTCTGAGTGACGACCGATGCTTCACCAAAGATAGATCTCGAGAGAGACTACTCCACCGCCCATCCATGGCACCATTGGTAGCCTTGACACACATCTGATGGAAGCAAGACATTGCCCATCTGGCCCTCCATATCTCTTCTATCTCTATGTTGTATTACATTGTGGCTTAAGAGATTAATACATATTGTGATCAACACATTTCTCTTTTTCCTTCGGTTCCATCTTCATATACTTCTTCTTGTCATCCTTTACTTTCATCACAATAACTAAGTAAGATTGCTAGAGTATCACATACTTAATCATGCGACATAGACATATGAAGCATGTAGCAAACCACTGAGAGGTGTGCATTGGGCGGGTATTGTGAGAAAATCCTCTTTTCTTAGTGTGAAGCTGTAGCAATGCTGGTCTATGAGCGGCCACAATGCTTGTCTATGAGCAGAATCAACAGCGACTAACTGCTTAAGAGAGTAAGTAGTTGAACTCACTAAACGAAGTAAGCAGTGTTCCTAGGGATAGGAATAATCTTATGTCAACCAAGCTTTATGTGATTACCTTGTTTTATGAGTGCATAATTCGTCATTTGGGCATACTTGGAAGAGTAGTCTAAAAACCAAATCTAGGCTTGAGAGAGTCAGATTGGAACGCATAAGCAAGAATAGAAGCTTAGGAATCAGTTCTGTTTTCTATTACACAACATATGCTGGGATATGAAAGTATGCGGTCACATTGCATGCGTCCAGAAGTAGAATACAGTGGTATGCGGTCACCTTGTTAGTGGGAGCACATGAGCAAGAATAGAGACTTAGACATAAGTCCTATCGACAATATCGCATATGCATCACATGTGTCTTAGTCAATTGTATATAACATAATCGCATAACTTGCATTGGCTGGGGTTACCCTTGCGATCAAGCTTATTGATGCGGTGAAGTCATCCCCTCCACCATTTTATCTATTTGCCCATACATCTTATTATGGGTTAACAGTTGCCGTGTCTCTAACTCTCATAGTCATACTTCCATTGCTTAATCTGTTTAGTTAGGAGTAGGAGTAGCGCATAGCCCTTAAACTTCAATATTCTTTTATTCTTCGCTGCAACACATTAATTCATAACATTTAGCTACAAGTCCCTGAGTTCGACCTCGGATCACCCTGAGAAACTTGCAATCTCGTTATACTTTGTGAGAGAGTAAGAAAACTTGTGGCAGGAATGTATAGTCATCAGACGCATATTGCATATCCCTTAGTCCAACGCATGACCAGTGACGCATAGAGAACGGACAATGAACACATATTTATTTACTCTATTTTCCACCCATCAGAGGCATACAGGTGGATCATGTTTAAGTGATAACCTAAATTGTCTGTAGTAGATGGATAAGGTTGGGTACCTTATCCTGGTGACACTACGAATACGACCTATTTTGTAAATGTTACAATTGTTGTAAAGTGCTACAAATAATAAAATCCTGATTGTTCATGTGGAGACATGCGAGCGGGGGTATTCTATACAAAGAGTTTGCATAAGACTAGACCACGAAATGAATAGTCTCTCTATATAACATCGTTACTAGAAGAGACTTACATTTCACTAGGATGACCATAGGTGACTTGACCTTAATCCTTAGTGAGTTGTGAACTTCTATTTATGAGGGCAATCCATTGATTTACATGGGTGAGAATGAGCTTGTTAGTTGACTCAACAAGCCTACCATTTTGGGGATCTATCCGATTCGGAAGCTGGGAACACAAATACACAAGATGGAATTCATCTTTCCCATCCTTAGGGAAAATAGATAAATTACTCCCTTAATAGCTAATTCCGTGTCTTAGACATTAAGGCCCCAACCTATTACTGACTCGAGAGGTGTTAGTTTATAATTGGACTATAAACTGTTTGTTCATAAAGGAATCAGTGGTACTCAAGGAGTTAAAGGTAACTACAAGGGTAAAACTGTAATTTGACTCAGTAGTAGTTGTGAGCAATTTATGACGGGTTGACTCACTGTTGATGGCTACATCGGTGGACAAATAAATATATCTATAGTGTGAAGAGTGCACCTATTGGTCATTAGTGGAGTAACTGGTAGTTAATAAAGATTGATTAATTTTGATTAATTTAATTAAAGAGTTTAATTAATTAATCTCATATCATTAGAGCTTTCAATCTGTAAGTCCATAAGGTTTCCTTATTAGCTCACTAAAGGATAGATAAGAGGAATGATTTGAATTGTTCAAGTCAATTGATGGAATGACATATTAATGAGATTAATATGATATGGTTAATTATAGATGTGATCTATAATTAAGAGAGAAGCATTTGAATAAGATTCAAATATTAAATTCTTATAAAATGGAGTTTTAAGTCGTAAAAGGGAAGAACAAGAGAGGTAACACGATACTCCCCTACTAAGTTGGAGCATCATCATCAAATTCAGGGTCTTGTTCTTCATCAACAGAATCTTAGAAAATATGAACGAGGAAAGGAAGGATAGCCAAATAATACTCAGGACAGGCATGGCAAAGGAATGTTCTGAAAGCTTCATCACGGTCCCTTGCACACTATCAATACACGCGAAAATCCTTCATAAACCTCTCCAATTGAGTGTCAATGAAAGCGAAGGGCATCACACATTCCAAGATATGGCGGTTTCGTGAGTAGTGGGCATGATCCTATTAATGCGGTCGCATCACTGTGTTTGATGCAGGCGCACAACCTTCTCTTTCCTCTTTTCCTTTATCTGCACACTCAAGTGAGAAATTAGAAAGTTTAGCTCACTAAATAAATGACCAGGTAGGTTTCCAAGTGGAGGTGTTCCTTACGGTCATCTTAAATACCTCTTCCTTAGATAAAACCAACCTAGTTAGAGTTTATTTCTTTAAGAAGATAAAAACTCAAAACTCCTTTTTAAAAAAAAAATAATAAAACATACCTATACATTTAAAGCTCGATCTTACTCTTAGACCAAGACAAAGGTTTTGTCTCAACTCCACACATCTTTCCAACATGCCTTTACTCGTTGTCTAATCATTTCAAAAGCATTTCCTTCACTGTGTTGAAGACTGATTATTCTCTCATATGAGCTGAATAGTTGCTTTGGTCTCCAATCCTTTAACTTGTGGTACAAACTCTCTCTTTCTTTTGTGACTCTTTTCTTCTTTTCTTCTAAATACCCTATTTTTGTAGCTCAGCTTTTTAAAGTGAATACTCAGATTTTTTAGAAGAGAGAATACTATCGAATTAAGTTGCATATTGATAGGTTCCATTACATCTTGTTTTGGTTGTTGGTACTTTTCTCTATAAACTTAGATGATTTGGTCTTACCTTCCTTGAAGATCATTTCTAGTGTTAACTACATTTTAAAAGTATTTGACTTCTTCTACCACATCCTTTATTTCCTCATCCAACTAACCTTTCGAGCTTTCCTTTTTTAAGAACTCATGTATCAAACGTGGGGTCAGGTTGTAGGACTCTTCAATTAAAGAACATTCTTCCATGTCTCCTGAAAATTTTAATGCATTTAACATACTACAAGTAATCTTCTAATCACTAACTCACATGGTCAACTCTCCCTTCTATACATCAATTAATGTTCTTTCTGTCGCTAAAAATGGTCACTCTAGAATTATTGGTACTTCTTTATCTACTTCACAATCCAAAATTATGATGTGTGCAGGGAACATAAACTAATCAACCTTTACCAATACATCTTTGATCTTTCCTACTAGCTTAGTGTGGACATGTCGGCCAACTGAAGAGTTACAGTCCTCGACTTTACTTCCCCAATCCCCAACTATGCAAACACTGAATACAATATCACATTAATGCTAGCTCCCAGATCGTATAGTGCTCTGCCTAGACTTTGTCCTCCAATAGAACATGGGATGGTGAAGCTTCCCTGGTCATTTAGCTTTGGGGGAATCTTACTGCTAACCAAGGCACTACAACACTCAGTTAACACAAACATTTCATACTCTGGCAGTTTGCACTTCTTAGACTATTGGATGTGAATGAGGTTGGGTGTCTTATTCTCGTAACACTATTGGATGTGGACTACTCTGTAGTTGTTACAAAGAGTTGTAAAGTGTTACAAACGATGTGATTCTAATTCGTTCATGTTGGGACATGAGAAGTGGGGATATCCTTGTTCAAAAGGGTTTGTACAAGATCGGACCACGAAATCAGTCACTCTTACTTTATAACACTGTTTACTGTTTAAGATTGAGTATTTCAAAACGATGACCTAGGTAACTTGACCTTAATTCTGAGCTAACTATGAACTCCTGTTTATTTGGAACTATCCTTAGATTTTCATTGGTGAGGATTGGCTCAACAGCGCCGGCTCAATAGTCTCCTATTTCATAAGTAAGACCAGATAGATAGCTAGGTACATAGGATAGAAGATGGAATTCACTTTTACCCGCTTTTAGGGATAGTAGAGAGGTTGTTTCCTTAAGTGTTGATTCTGGGTCTTGAACAAGGGGCCCCACCCTCTCATTGTCCCAAGAGGGACTCGGTTTTGTTGATTGGATCAAAAAACAATTGTTCATTAGGGGATTAGTGGGACTTAAGGAACAAGAGATAATTTCGGGGGTAAAACAGAGATTCGACCCAACCGTTATTACGAACAACTTGTGAAGGGTTAAATTACTAATCATGGTTATATCGAGTGGACATAATATATTTATAGTAAAGGGAGTTCAACTATAGACTTTAGTGGAATGATTCATTAGTTAACAAATGGGGGTTAGATTGGTCTAATGAGTTTAGCCGATTAATCTCAGATCGTTGGAGCCTATGATCTATAGGTTCACGAGGTCCCCCTACTAGTTCGAAAATGGATTAGTTGTAGAGTAGGGTGATAAGTTAATTTGAAACGTTCAAATTAGAATTAAACGGAATTGGAGAATTTATATTTAAATATAATTTAAATATACGAAGATGGATTTGTGTAAAATTAATTTAATATTAGATATTAAATTAATTATAATTATTTAAATTATTTAAATAATTATTTATTAATTTTATTAGAAAATTAATTTATGAAATTAATTTGTAAAATTAATAAATTTTGATTTTTGAATCAAAAGTAATTTTTAAAATCAAATTTTGGATTTTGAAAATAGAAAATTACACGAATAGAAAATAGAGTTTTTCCATCTTCATCTTCAAGTAGCTCACACTAAACCCACCATCTTGAGCATCAAGTACTCCAAGCATGAGCTGCATCTCATGCAACCATTCTCTTTCCATGATGGTCTGCAATATATTGAAGAGATTGGAGTGACATGAGGTAACATAATCATAAGAATTTTGTTGAAAATTCGGGTTGAAGAAGGAGTTCTTCATTGGGTTGTTGCTGCGAGCATTCTCCAAGTTCCCTTGATTCCAACTTATTTTGAGTCCCACAACTCAATCTAGAGCATCAAGAGAATAGTGGAGAAGATCTTGTGGTGGTTTACACAAAGATTTAGAGAAATTTCCAGCTGGAAATCGAGATTTCAAGAGCTCTTCAATGGTATGACTTGAAACCCATTTATTTCTACTGTAGCATGCTTTATTTTTAGCCAAAATTAATGAGTTAGACTGCTTATCGATCCTCACCGCTTCCGCTGCGTGTTGATACAATCCAACACATCTTTCTTCTAGCCAATTTCAAAGTAAGAATTAACCGAGCAGAAAGCAATGGATCCGTCACTTTTGTGGAAAAAGGAGCCATTTTAGACCATACTGCTACAAGTTGTATGGTTACCAGAGATGTGAGTACAATTCATGGTCTTCTAGGTATTCCAACAATCGAAGATCTAATTCTCCTACAATGAAGCAAATGTGAAGAGTCAAGAACAATCCAAACCGCTGTAATGTTATGCTCACATCTCTTCGATCCTCAAGCAAAGGGGATTGGTTCTTTGATAGTGGATGTTCTCAGGATATGACAAAAGAAATGAGCTATGTTTCTGATATTAAGGTCATTGGATTGGGACAGGAAACTTTTGGTGATAGAGTCATAGGGAAAATTATTCGTAAACGCAAACTTAAATATCCAAAATTGTCAGTGCTTGATGATGAAATGCTGGTAATGCTGGTAGAGGGGCTACTGCAAATCTAATTGGTATTAGCCAATTGTGTGACTAAGGGCTGAATGTGAACTTTACAAAAGACAGGTGTGTTGTCATGAATAATGCTAAATCACTTATCATGACAAGTATGAGTTCTTCTGACAATTGCTATTTATGGACGCTTACAGACTCTCAACATCAATGTTTTGTATCTAAGCATGATGAAATTACCTTATGGCATAAACGACTGGGTCACGTTAGGATTAAAGCTATACAAAAGGCTGTGACGAAAAATGTTACAATTGACCTTCCAAATTTTAGTAGTCATGGTAGAGCTATTTGTGAAGAATGTCAAGCTGGTAAATAGATAAGGGTGTCTCATAGACAGGTACCAGAAATAGTTACAGATCGTGTTCTTGAACTCATTCACGTGGACCTCATGGAACCCATGCAAGTTGAAAATCTAGGAGGGAAGAAGTATGTCATGGTTTGTGTTGACAACTTTTTAAGATACACTTTGGTCAGATTTATAAAGGAGAAGTCAGAGACCTTTCAAGTCCTTAAAGCTATTTGTCTTAAACTGCAAAGAGTAAAAGGGCTTAAAATTTTTTTGATCTCAGTGTGAAATATGTGTTGCTTCACAAGATAGAAATTGAGTACTTATGTCTATCCTCTCACAAATCTAGTTTCTCTACTACATTGGGAAGCCTTCTGTTTCAAATTGACTAAGAGGCAAAATTCATCTATGGTGTCTTTATTTTAAATTAAATCAAGCGTCATATTAGTTCTTAAGCTACCAAAGTTTCCTTGTGTTTTCCGAGGCTTATTTATGGTGTTCTTCTAACTTAGAAACCTAACCTACTTCTTGACTCAAATGTGCTCGAGTCTCTTCTTTCTGCCTTATTCTTTAGTTATCGTTTGTATCAAGGGAAACATGTTCTTAATTTGGTTCACTCTGAAGTGCTTCTGACTATGTTATGTTCATTTCTTATGTTTGTCATTGCTGAAAAATTATTGTCAAATAGGGAGTTTGTTAGATATTGTGTAGTTAACAATATTTGTTTAAGTGGTACAGATGTTATCTGAGATGTCCATGCATTAGTGGTGTTTTAGCAGTGGGATGCTGTTTGAAAATGCTGATTCGGTCTAATTCTTTCCTTATCAAGGTTTTCCTTCCATAGTATTATTTGCCAATTCCTTTCCTTATTCAATGTGTGACTGTTTTGGAAGGTAGGGTTGCTTTTCCATGTATGTGCTTTGCATTTTTCACTAATACTACAACTTAGGGGGAGCCTAAGTTACCGAGAGAGGTAATCTCACATCTAGGTGGAGCCTAGGTGAATGGCAGAGTGATAGAGTTGTTTGGCAGTCACTGCAATTGTGTTATCATTATAGAAAAGTACTATGTTGTAATTGATTAACATTAATGTTAGTGAAGTTATCTTTCTTGTGCCCCCAGACGTAAGTGGTTAACATCGAACTGGGTTACCAATCTCTAGTGTTCTTCTATATATTTATTATTTCTAATGATTGTTGTGTGGAATGTTGTAACATTGTTGTGTGGTTAAAGTTACTTATCTTGATCAAAATCACTCCAAAATATATCTTTAATTATTCAAAATCAATTCAATTAATACTTTTAAAATGTAATTTTCATATAATCAAAATTAATAACTTTAAATTATATGAAAACATGTTTCGGAGTGATTTTGGACAAGATGATAAGTTATTTTAATCATTTTTAAATGACTTTTACATATACCCTTAATTATTACTCTCGAATTTTTACTATTGGTCACTTTGGTGTTTCACATTAACTTTCAAGTAAATAAATTTATAATAACTATGATATAAAATTTTTAATTAATCTTAATAGTGATGGAAAATTATTGAAAATTAATTTAATTATTTTAAAGTAACTAATAGACATTATCATCAAGGAAAGAAAGTTAGCATTTAATAAAGAATCAAGGTTATAAGTGAATTTCGAAGTCCTAGGGATCAAAATTGAAATAAAACTCAAAACTCATGTGCAAAAATTACATAACATTTTGAAACCAATGGACCAAAGAGAAATCAAACTGAAAACTCAATAGTAAAATTGTTATATTTTGAAACAGTAGAACTAAAGTCACGTTTACCCTAGGGGAAACGTAATAAATAAATCGTAATATGAAAAGTGGATTCCATTTGATTATATTTGTTATTGTTTACTTGTATCCTGTAATCATAATGAAATATGAAGCACACTTTCAAGTTTGAAATCGAAAAACGCAATCCAATTGAGGTGCGAAAGGTGATTAATCCGGTCTCAAAATTACATAGGACCCATTAGCCGATATTGTTACCATTACTATTACGGTTATCATTATTTGTACTGTTACAGTATGAAAATTATGTATTTGTCTCATTTACTACAAACATTATCGTCTATGGTCAAAAGGGTAACGTAACAATAATAGTAACAGTAAAATGTGACACATTCATAATTTTAAGTAAACATACGTGATCGTAAGCAATCCAATTACATTTACGACTGTGGTCCATTATGATAGATCTATCAATAGAATCTCATTACGAAATATGTCAATTTTGATAAACGTGACCTAAATAAAAATTGAAGTCAAAACTTAGAAACTACCAAAAAAAAAAAAAAAAAAGTATATTCGTCTAAAAATGACACTTGCACCTTTTCTAACCGGCCCGATCACTTTAAAGAATGATACAGGACCCTCCACTTTTTTTTCTCTGTAGGGTTAAAATAAGTGCACGTTTTACATTGTATGGAACAAAAACAATAACTATTAAAAAGGTTGTATTGAAGAATATATATACATGAAAAAGAGAAAGAGAAATATATATAATTTAGATTTATAAAATGTTTGAAGTCCATGTCCTTAAGGGCTAAGGTTGTAAAGAATGATACAGGAGACAAGCGGTGGAGATAGAAGCTTGAAGAATACAAAAGAAAGCCAAGAAAAGAAATAAAGGAAAAGAAAATTTTTTTTAAAAAAAAAAAAAAAAAAAGGTTTTAGATTCCAAATTTGTATAATTGATCAAAGATAATGACTTTATAATAGGAAGTTGATTTAATTTGCAGGCTTGATCATGGGTATCTTCTATCTCCTGTGTATATGCCTTTCCTAAAAAAATATCCCTTTTTCTTTATTACAAAATAATAATAAAATCAACGACATATTGGAGTAGAGATTCAAATCTTTAATCTTTTTATTGTTGATATAATGTATGATAAATCAACTAGTTCGATTGATGTATCAAGTTAAAATTTAAGTTGTGGTGTTATTAGAACAAAGTTATATTGAATTAGAAATATAATTAAAGCTTTTTAAAGAAATTAACTCAACACTATTGGGACTAAATTATCTAATTTAGAAAGAGATTCTTAAAGTTGTATGATGTTTTTCAAAAAATTTAAGGCTATTTAGAAATATATTTTTGTTTATTTGTATCATTATATTTATTTCAAAAGCTAAAAGATATTTAAATCTAGGTACTTCAAAGTTAAAACTAAAGTTTAGTTAAAAGGAAAATGGGGCCATTAGTTTGAAATCCTATCCCACTTGTTGAATAATTAAGACCCATTTAGTAACTATTCCATCCATATTTTTTAAGGATGATTTGCATCTTTCTTAATTATAATGGTTGAATTGACAGCCAAATTTCAAAAACAAAAACAACTTTTTTAAACAACTTTTTGAAAGCTACTTTTTTATTCTTAAAATTTTGTTTGGTTTTTTAAATCATTGGTAAAAAGTAGATAAAAAATGAAGTCATTTAGATGTGGAAGTAGTGTGCATAGGCTTAATTTTCAAAAATAAAAACAAAAAATAAAATGTTTACCAAACAAGGTTAAATTAAAAAAAAAAAAAAAAACTTTAGTTACTTCAAAGATAAACGGATGAGTCTAAGAGATAAAATTAAGGTTAAAATACTATTTTGGTCAATATACTTTGAAATTTGTTAAATATTGGTCTCTGTTTTTTTAATTGTTCAATTCTAGTCTTTTTACTTCAATAAATCCTAAACTTAGTCTCTATTCCTAGTTTATTGTTGATTTTTATTAAAAAAACAAAAAACAAAAACATTTTTGTTATTTATTATCATTTTTACTATAAATTTGGAAAAGATATTCCCATATTATTTTTTCTAAAATAAAAATTATTACTATTATTTTGAACAAATTTCAATTAAAATTAATTTTGAGGTACTAAATTTAGATTATGGAGTGATTTTAGATATTTAAAAAGTTATTATAAAATAATTAATAAAAAACTAAAATTTGAATTAATTATAAATTAAAAAAGAAAACTTTTTGAAGAAACCGTTTAGAGACGTTATCCAACAAAAAAAAAAAAAAAAAAAAACACGTAACTTTAAAAAAATGCTTTTGATATTTATTTTATTTTTTTCAAAGTGCTTATATTATAATTTAGAAGGTACACCGAACACAAACATACTCGTTTTTATCTTAATAAATACTTTTTATTAAAAAAAATTGTAAATTAAAAAGTTATTTTAAATTTTTAAAACCAATTTTAACTTGCTTTTTGTAATAGTTAAAGTGGATGAAAATTTATTCAATATGTCTACAGCTCTAATCAAAACAAGCAACATGAGCAAAATTCAACCTGATTGAGAAAGTAGAGATTCAACTTTTCCATGGAAAAGAAAAAAAAAACTCTCATAAAAAGAAAGTAATTTTTGTAACTTTTTGTTATACCATCTAAATCTATAAGACATTGTAATTTTTAAAGATTAAATTACAATATAGCCCTTCAACATATAAATTTATATATAAAAAAAAAAAAAAAATTGGACTCGTACGTACTGCTCAAAGACTTTGTGTTTATGCATATTTGGTCTCTTAGCTTTTCAAAATGTCTAATAAATTTCTAAACTTTAAATTATAAGTCTAATAAGTTCTTTTCAACTTTAAACTTTGTATATAATGGATCTCTAAATATTCAATTTTACATCTAATAAATTCTTGATATATTCAATTATTTAAAAAATAATTAATTGATAATTGATCTATTAGATATAAGATTGAATTTTATGTCTAATAGAATTCTTAAATTTCAATCTATGTTTTATAGATATTATGAATTTAAAAAATTAATACAAAATGAGCATAGTTCAACTATCATAAAACTTGCATCATTGACCTTAAAGTTAGAGGTTCAATTACTCAATCCTAAATATTGTAAAAAAAATGTTGAATTTAAAAATTCGTAGTATAGGTCAAAGATACAAAATTTAAAAATATAGTGTGATCTATTGGACACAAAATTAGAAATTTAAGCATCTATTAAATATTTTTTTAAGTTGTAAAAGCTTGTTGGACATAGAATCGAAAGTTTAAGAATTTATTTTAGGCATTTTTTAAACTTCAAATATGGCTTACTATAAATAAAAAATTTAAGAATCAAGTAAATACTTTAAAAATTAAGGTATGCACCACCCTTCTTTTTAAAAAAAGAAAAATAAATTTTTAATATTTACCTAACTTATAATTTAACCATTATATATATAACAAATTCCTAGATTAAAACTTTTGAAGAGCTTGGTACAAGTGTAGAGAGAGTGTTTCGATTGAGAAAATTGGGATGGGAATAAGGTTGAGAATGGACAAGAGATAAACATTCTCATGTTTGGTAAAGTTTTATAATTTTGACATGAAAATAAGCTATTCTCATGCATCGATTATACCCATGAATGATTCCCATCCAAAAAGGTGGATTTTCTCATTCCCGCTCTCTCTCCTTTTACATTTTTTTATTATTTTATTCTACATATTATTGAAATTAATTAATTTAAATATATATATATATATATATATATAAACAATTTAATATAAACTTTTATTTTAGTTTAATAAATTAGTTTATACACATATATATTCATACTTATTTTTCAATAAACTCTTCAGAACTATCAATTAATAATTATAGTTAATTTATCATTGATTAATTGGAATTCATTAGCTGTTTTATTAATTAATACATCATAAATATATAAATTCATCAAATTGAACCAATTAAATAATGTAATCAAATAATTTAAATTACAAATTTCTTATTATACAAATACTTGTATTAATAATGTAATTAATATTATTATTAGATAGTTAAATAATTAATTTTTCCCAAATTTTAGATTGAACTTATTGTTTATCAATTAATTTATTAAAATTTTACAGAGTTTTCATAATTAATTTTCTAAATTAAATACAAAAATAATTTATTTCCATAAAATCCTGATAACATTCTTATGGCACAACCAAACAAAGTCATCATACATTTCCATCAATCTTATTTCAAACTTATTATCTCTGAGAATTTATAAAATCATAAACCAAACCGTCCAATTATTTAGAAGTATAGCTCTGGCGACTTTAATGCAAAGGAGAGAGGATCCATTGCATCGTTTTAGTGACAATATTCATTGTTTGCTTAAAATGGGAAAAGAAGGTCCATTAAATTATCTGGGCATTTTCATCAAAACTAGAACTATTTTAAAATATAAATATTCATATCAATGTCAAAATTTCAATTTTATAGATATATCATAAATATATCAAATAAATGATCTATATTGATGAATACTTTTATTAATAAAGAAATTTATAAACATTATTAAAATCAATAATTAAGTTATTTTTTAAAAATGGGATCTTTTTAAATATAAAAAATATTTAAAAATATTTATACTTCATAGTAAAAAGTTAAAAAAAAATACAAATATTTTTGAAACTTTTTGTTATAAAGTATAAATATTTTTGGAATTTTTCTATTTATAGTAACTTCCCTTAAAAAACTTTGAAACAAAACCATCATATTCATATTTGCATTAGGATTAATGGATGATATATTTTTTATTAAATTACGAAAAGTACATTTGAGCATTGGTTTTTGTTTAAAAAATATCTTTATTTTTTCACAAGTTGCATTTAACCTTTAACCTTTTATAAACGTTTCAAAGTTATCTTTATTGTCAATTCCTTAGAATTGTTTTATGGAAATTGGGACTTGGTTTGGGTGTGGAGGGTTGAAAGGAAATTAGGGTTTATTGCTAATTATTATTTTTCATTATTATTTTTTCGGGTATTTTCCATATATTTATATATTTTTTCCTCAAGTGATTTTTTGATGTCTATTTATTCACCTTGTAAAGGGTTAATAGTGTACTCTAATTTATTCAATAATATACAAAACTAACATGGTATCAAAGCATTAGGTTCTGTCTCATTGAACTCTAGTCGTTGCCATTCTGTCTGAACTCTCTGTCTCCATCGATCGGTTGTCAATGGAGGCAGATCTTGCAATCCATCGCCCATATTCATCTCCACCACTCAGCCCAACCGCAGGTTTCTGTCCTCTATTGTCATCGCCTTTGTCATATTTATTATCCTAGGGTTCTATCTTGTTTAGTTCAGCCATTGTCGCACTCTGACTCCCGCAAACCTTCTTCGATCTGTTCATGGCACTGCAAATCTACTCCATCACCACATCATGTCATTCGTGCATAATAACTTGTTAGGATCAATGCCCTAAATCTCATAAGGTCCTGTAGTTTGTAATTACATTGTACAAATATTTTATTTATTTAATAAAATATGAGCTGTTTTATTTTACATTTAGTAGCATTAAACCCACAAACCAATAAACTAATATTCAAGGTTATCTTCTATAGCTTAAACATGTATGTGGAGACATATAGGTGGATCATGTTTAAGTGATAACCTAAATTTTCTGTAGTAGATGGATAAGGTTGGATACCTTATCCTGGTGACACTATGAGTACGACTCGCTTTGTAGATGTTACAATTGTTGTAAAGTGCTATAAATGATCTGATTCTGGTCATTCATGTGGAGACATGTAAGCGAGGGTATTCTATACAAAGGAGATATATAAGACTGGACCATGAAATGACTAGTCTCATTATATAACGCAGTTCATAATGGAGACTTACATTTCACCAGGATAACCATAGGTGACATGACCTGGATCCTGAGTGAGTTGTGAACTTTTGCCTATGAAGGCGGTCCTTTGATTTGTATGGGTGAGAGTGGCCAGATTGTTGACTCAATAAACCTATCATTTAGGGGATTTGTTTAATTAGGGAGCTGGGAACACAGCTACACAAGAAGAAATTCACTTTTTTTCCAACGGCAGGGAAAATAGATAAATTGCTCTTTTAAGGGTTGATTCTAGAGTTTGAACAATGTGGTGTCACACCCTCGTCTGGCCTGAGAAAGGTTTAATCATAGTTGGACTATGATTTATTGTTCATTAAAGGGATTAGTGGTACTTAAGAAGTTATATGTAACTACAGGGGAAAAATAGTAATTTTGGCCTAGCTGTACTTACGAGCAATTTGTGAAGGGTCATTGCATTGTTGACTAGTTTTATCCAATGGATATAAAAATATATTTGTAGTGCGAAGAGTGTAACTGTCGGTCTTTAGTGGAGTGATCGATAGTTAACAGATGGTGAATAATTTAATTAAAGAAGTTCAATTTATTATTCACATACCGTTGGAGCTTCGAACTACGGGTCCATGAGGTCCCCTTTATAGCTCAACGAGAATTTATGAAAATAAATTTTGGGATTAATTTGAATTGTTCAAATTAATTGTTCAAATTAATTATATATGATATAATTAATTTGATTTAATTATATATGATATAATTACTATAATGTATTTGATACATTATACTATAAAGTTTATTTGAGAGGAAATAAGTATTTGAATATGATTTAAATATTAATTATATGAAGTGGATTCATATAATTAAATTTAATATAAATGAGATTTATATTAAATGTCATTGGTGAGAGAATTGAAACTATAGATTATATTATATTTGATACAATATAGAAACTATAGATTATATGTTATATATGATATAACATATAGTTATGTACATATATGTATAATAAATTAGTTATTATATAAATATATATAATACGTTAACTAATTAAAATTAAATTATTTTAATTTTATTTAATTTTTTAAAAGGGAGGAAAAAGCTTCCCTCCCCTTAATTCTCTCCTGACTCCCACGTTTCAGAGAGATGTGTGGGGTGGTTAATGGGATTTTTGGTTTTCTTCTTCGTTGAAAATGTTTGAAGGGAATGAATCACACAGAATTTTTTTTTTCCTAAAGATAAAGAATTCCCCACTAAAAAATCTCTCTCTCTTCCATGTAAATCTTTCCCCTCTCTAAAATCAACAGAGCCGACACAATCCTTGATTCTCATCCCAGAGAATACAGAAAACTCCAAGTGGTGGTGCCCATTTGAGTTTCTTGTTTGTGACAGTACGTGATTTACTGGAGAAGGAATTTGTAGAAAGGTTCTGCAAAGGTAAGTGTATTCCATTCCCCATTTTTCTCTTTTCATTATTATTAGAGTATGTGGTGAATTTATTTTAAGATGCATGTTTTTGTTTTGTAAAAATTGTATTATGTAAAATTAAAAATTGGGACGATCCACTTCCGCTCAAGATCTTAATAAGTTCTTTCACAACCAACGTCCGCCGTTTGTGGGTCTGCTTTCCTTCATTCGTGGGTTCACTCACGTCGTCGTCGATTGTGATATTGTAAGCGTCGTTGTTGGTCAGTCTTGAAACTAGAAGCACCATCCTTCGCACATGGATTTGTTGTTCGGTGACGTTGTTGTCACCTTTGTCATCCATCCTCTACTATTGAAGTCGCTATTGCTCGCGTATTGATCCATCGAAGTTGTGTTGCTTACAATCATACTTCAGGGATTGTTTATTTTCTCTTACTTCAGTACACTATTTACTGTTTTGTTTACTCATGGTTTTGTTTGGTTCATTCAACCTCGTTCGATCCAGTTCAGTTTACTTAGTCTAGTTTATTTCAGACACTTGGTTCAGTTTTGTTTGGTTCAACCTAGTTTGGTTTAGTTTAGTAAGTTTGTATCATTTCTTTGGGTTTGTTATGGGTGATTTTGGATCAAAGGGTATAGTTTCCATTTAGGAACAATAAAGGTCTTAAGAAGAAGCATGATACGAGCCAAAAGTGGAAACTAAGGACCAAGATAGGCCAAGGTGAAAGAGCGCTGACTTGGGCTTGGGCCAAGCCAGCATGCTCAGTCTTGGTCAAATGTTTAATGGGCATTATGCACGCCCTGACTCGAGAGAACAATTTAGACTTAAGATATGGCCCAAAAGAGATTCTTGACCGAGGCCGACTCGAGTTGAAATAAAATTGGAGCCATCTCTTGACACGGTAGGTCATCAAGTTATTCTAAGACGATTCTGAAACTCGAGAGAACAACCTAGGTCAACTTTCCCTTTAAATACACCCGTTATGATATGAGGTATCTTAAACTTCCGACTTCTTCTCCATTCTATATTTTACTGACTTAGGCATCGAAGTCTTTTTTCTATGTTTTATAGGTTCTCTTTTCTCTGAATTACAAATTTATCGTTATTTTCACGTGGAGGTCAGATGTGTTTCCTTTGGCCAAAATTCGACATCAACAATTGGTGTCGTTTGTGAGGAAGAAAGTGTTCTACTAATAATTTGCATACCCTTACAAAGTATGAGTAAGGGAGACAAGGCCAAGACCAATGGATAAAAAATTATGGTGCAAACTATGCTCAAGAGTCTGACCAAGGTGACCTTGGTCGAGGTCAAGGCCAAGGTGACCAAGTTGAAACGAAGAGAAAAGATCGAGACTACCGAGGCCAAGGCCAAGGAGATCAAGTTAGAGTGAAGAGCAAAGGTCGAGGCTACCAAGGTCGAGGGTGAGGAAACCAAATTGAAGCAAAGAGCCAAGGTCGAGGTTTAAACTAAAATTGTTAATGGAACATGAATTTGCGATTAAAATTTCATAGGGAGTCGACCAAGGCCGACCCTAAACGCATCAAGGTAAAATATTTTCACCATCCATATGTGTTCAAATACACCATACGCATTGTGGAATGTAGCCAAGGCCGAGGCCGACCTTAAGTACATCAAGGTCAAAGATCTTTACTAGCCCCATCCTAATGTCTAGAAGGTTGTGAGAACCATAAATGTTAAAGGTTGAGGCCTAAGCTCAACCTTACCAATGGAAAACTGGGTTGCTCAAGATCTAGAGATAGTCCAAGGTTGAGGTTGAGGCCGAAGAGTATCACTAGAAACCAAAAATCAATTAGAACCTTGAAAAATAACGGAACAACCAAAAGACAAAATGTGAAGCTTGATCGAAGAAAAGCCACCACCCAAGGTTGACCAGCCCAGGCCAAGGATAAGGCTAACCTTCCGAGGCTGAGGCCGAGGCCGAGTCGACCAACTAAGATTCAGAACAACTTCATTTTAGGAGGAATTGTTTTCTTCAAGATATTAACACTTCATACTCAATAAAACATTTTCTTTAAGTAAAATGTTTCGTGAGTAGGGACTACACAGGGGATATGCTTCCCTATTAAACAAAAAGTAGATTTACTAGGAATATCCTTCCCTATCAAATAAAAAGTAGAAATTACAGAGGATATGCTTCCCTATCAAACAAAAAGTAAGAGTTACACGAAATATGCTTCCCCATTGAAAATATCTCTGAGGCAAGCATCAAATTAATTTCATAAGACAACTTCACAGCCAACAAAAAGCTAGATGCTTATAAGACAAATAAGCTAAAACCAATGTCGTCCAAGGAATGATGAACATAAGTAACGACAAGCCACTCGACCAATACATGGGTAGCTGAGGTCGAGCTCAACCAAGGTCGTGCACTAGATGACCGAGGCCGAGCCCTAGATGGCTGAGGCTAAGGCAAAGATTGATTCATTCTTTTTTAGAAGCTACACATGCATCATGCATGCAAATGTTTTGGTTGCAATCTGAAAGCTTGTCCTTGACAAGAATAACAAATCATTATACAGACATTGAACTGAGTTCTTTGAGATAACCTTAGGCTTGACAAAAAATTGGGGGCTGTTGAGGCTAATGTTACCCAGAAAATAATAATAGCAAGCAACGATAAATGCTAGATTTGAGATGGATAGGGCTGAGTCTGACCACAACGAAATTTCTCCTTCAGCTAGTACATGCTTAATGAATCCCACTATTGTTTGACCGTTATATGCACCCATAAAAGGCATTAAAAGTTACATGAAAAGTCAATTTACCTCTCAGAAATCGATTTTCATCTTTCTCAAGATGGTGTAAAAATCTTAAGGAAATCAATTTTTATCTTTCCGACAAGATTGCAACCCCACCTCTCAAAAATTGATTTTCATGTTTCTTGAGACGGTGCATAAATATTAAGAAATCATTTTTCATCATTCTAACAAGATTGCCACTTCATCTCTCAGAAAATGATTTTCATCTTTCTGGAGACAGTGCATGATGTGACCGGAGAATGGACGTCGTAAACCTCTCCCCAAAAATTAAATAATATTTTTAATTTCACCGAACCAACTACTTGTACTACAAGCTAGCATAAGCAAGTCTGGGATCGAATCACAGAGAGCCTAAGATAAAATCTCTTCTAACCTAAATTAGTCTTTAAAAAGTAGTAAAAAAATGGGGGGTTTTATGTCTTGTTTGACTGGAAAAATTAAATGTGAAATTTAAAATGCGGAAGGTTAAGATAGATTAAGAAAAGGGAAATTATTTCAAATGGTAAAACTCTTGAAAATATTTACAAGATATAGCAAAATTTCAGAACTATCGATGGTAGATGTTTATAGACACTAATAGAAGTCTATGAGTGTCTATCAGTATCTATCATTGATAGTTCTAAAATTTTGCTATATTTTGTAAATATTTTGATTCATTTTTCTATATTTAAAAACAACCCTTGAGAAAAAGTAAGGACGAACATAGGATTACTTTCGCCGATTTAGAGATCGTTGGGCTATCTACGAATCTATTCATCGAATAATCATGTAAATATTCAAGGATTAATTATTTCTCAAGCCTAATTGAATGTAGGAAATGAAGGAACTCTTATCGAAGAGAACCCATGAGCGAAAGCAAGATCTTTCTAAGCCTATTATGAAAAACTTAAAGGGATTCACAAACATAAAGAACAGTTATGCATCTTAGAACAAATTATAGCATGCTTTAATAATTAATAACAAAAGGAACGAGAGAAATACCTTTGAAGAACACTTCTTCTACAAATCTCTTGCTCTCGTGAAGACTTGGACAACAACCTCTCGTTCAGATCGCCTAGGAAATCACCTAGTAATCATGAACAGTCTTCTCTTCGAATAAACACCCTTTGACACAACCACTCGGAAACCTTGGTATTCTTGGAGTGAGAATCCAGGAGGTGCGGGCTCTAATGTGAATTTGGTAGAGGGATGGAGGAAGGCAACGATCGAGCTACACGATCATGCAAGTGGGAGAAGGGTCTATCTATCGTATAGACTAAGATGTTTGATCCTTTAGTAAAACTTAGTTAGTACACGATCCTTTAGTAAAACACTCTGAATCGTTTACACGATCATTTAGTAAATCTCGCTTAGCACATGATCGTTTAGTAAATCTCGCTTAGCATGGGATTGTTTAGTAAATCGCTCTACATGATTAGTAAAGCACTTAATGAAGCAAGCTTTTGAAAAAATGAAAACTCTTTTCATTTTATCCATTAGTTATGAAAACCGAACATAACTTCCCACTTTCACGGTTAATGGAGAAAAATAACCAACCAGAATTATCTCATAATTATTTTAATTATAAATAAATATAATAACTAACTTATCATATTATATTTATAACCTATAATTTTAATATCACATCATACGTAATATTGAAACAATAGTTTTTTTCTCCTTTATTTAATATCACATTTATATCAATTCCTCCAACTAATGTATCTTATACATCATATCAATTATATCACATATAATTGAACCATTTTATTTATATCATATATAATCAAACTCGCTCTTGTTAATTTAAACACTTCAAACTAACTCAAAAACTAATTATCAACTTGAATACATTGAGCTACCAAGAGGACCTTATGGATCTGTAGCTTGAAACTCCAACGGTACGTTAATAAGTAACTAAACTCTTTAATCACGAAATCCACCATCAGTTAACTGACGGGCACTCCACTAAAGACCGACAATTTCACTCTTCTCATTACAGATATATTTTTGTGTGCATTGGATATAACCAATCAATAGTACGATAACCCTTCACATATCGCTCGTAAGCACAACTGGGCAAATTTATCGTTTTTCCCCTATAGTTACATCTAACTTCTTAAGTACCACTGATTTATCTAAACAACTCTTGGGCCATGAGAAAGTGTGTGGCGCCACATCGTTCAAGCCTTGGAATCAGCCCTTAAGGGAGCAATCTATCTACTTACCCCTGCTTCACGGAAGGAGTGAATTCCATCTTGTGTAGCTGAGTTTCCAACTCCCCAATCAGACGAATCCCCAAAGTGGTAGGTTTGAGTCGGCAATCTGGCCACTCGCACCCATGCAAATCAAAGGACTGCCCTCATAGGCATGAATTCCCAACTCATTCAAGATCAAAACCATGTTACCTATGGTCATCCTAGTGAAAGGAAAGTCTCTATCATGAACGGCGTTATATAACGAGACTAAACACTTCGTGGTCCGGTCTTATAAAAAATCCTTTGTATAGGACACCCCCGCTCGCATGTCTCCACATGAATTATCAGGATCAGACCATCTGTAGCACTTGATAACACTTGTAACATCTACAAAGTGAGTCGTATTTGTAATGTCACTAGGATAAGGTTTACCTCCTTTATCCATATACTACAAACCATTTAGGTTATCACTTCAAGCATGATCCACTTGTATGTCTCCACTAAAGTTACAACGATAACCAGGGATCTTAGTTTATTGGTTTGTGGTAAATGCAACTAAAATATCTCATATTTCATAGACAACAGTGAAGAAAATATCTCATATTATTACATCACAGGCGTTTGTTCATACAGGTGTTTACAAACTATAGAACCCTACGAGATTTAGGGCATCAACCCTAACAATCTCCCACTTGTCTTAAAGCGAGTGGGTGTACAAGATAACAACAAGTACAAAACAATAAACTAGGGCACTAAGGCCCAGTACAAAAAGATCTCCCACTTGCCCTGTCCAGCCGCGGACGGTCCCATAGACCCATGCTCTAAAGGCGACCCTAAAAAACTGTAGCCATGAGAGCCTTCATAAACAGGTCAGCAACGTTGTGCTCTGAATCATCTTCGTGACTATCACGTCTCCTCGATGCACAATCTCGTGGATGAAATGATACTTCTGTTCTATATGTTTGTCACGCTTGTGACTTCTAGACTCTCTGGAGTTCATCATAGCATCACTATGATCACAATAAAGGGTGATGGACCTAAACATGTCTGGAACAACTTCCTGAGCCAAACAGCTTCCTTAGCAGCTTCACAAGCCGCTATATACTCAGCCTCTATCGTGAAGTCAGCGATGTACCCCTGCTTAGTGCTTCTCCACACTACAGCTCCTCCATTAAGAGTGAACACTGAGCCTGAAGTGGATTTTCGAGAATCCTTATCAGTTTGAAAGTCAGATTTCGTGTATCCTGTAAGGATCAAATCCTTAGATCCATACAGAAGCATGTAGTCCCTTGCTCTTCATGTTCTTGACAACGGTCTAGTGACCCTGTCCTGGATTAGACTGATATCTACTGATTATCCCCACAACATAGTAGAGGTCAGGTCAAGTACATAACATCACATACATCAAAATGCCAACAACAGAAGCAAAGAGGACCCGTCTCATCTCTTTAACCTCTTGAGATGTCTTAGGACATTGTTCCTTAGACAATGTAACTCCATGCCGAAAAGGCAGTAGACCCCTTTTGGAGTTCTGCATCAAGTACTTGANGTCTCATCTCTTTAACCTCTTGAGATGTCTTAGGACATTGTTCCTTAGACAATGTAACTCCATGCCGAAAAGGCAGTAGACCCCTTTTGGATTTCTGCATCAAGTACTTGATCAACATCTTGTTAATGTACGATGCCTGCGACAGCGCTAGCACTTTGTTCTTTCGATGCCGAACGATCTGAATACCAAGAACTATTATAGTGTAATAATATGCAGCAGAAGTATCAAGGATCCATAAGAATTCAAATTCATTAATTTTGGCAGATTTAAAGCATGCTCATCTAAATAAGAAGGTTTTAGCATACCTTTGAAGAACTTTTCATGACCTCGATCAAACAGCAGAAGTCTTCTCCAAAGATCATCGTGAACCACCTCAAGATCTTCTCCACTATCCTCTTGGAACTTTAGACAGAGTTGTGGGACTCAAGAACAGATTGAAGCAACGTAAAATAGAAGGAGAAGCTCACAGCACTCAGTTTTTGAAGAACTCTTCTTTAGTCGAAATTTTCTCTCAAAATTTATGTAGAATGAATGCCTCCAAATCCCTCCATTCTTCTTTATTTATTGCAGATGAACATGAAAAGAAGAAATGTGCATGGCTTGCAGCTTATGCTTGGATTTTAATGAAAAAGAGGAAGTTGATAATGGAAAACCATGAAAAACCATTTTGTGCATGTTTTCCAATTTTCCAATTTTCCTTTAAAATCAAAACTAATTTCAAAATTCAATTTTGATTTCAAAACTGAAAATTTAATTTTCTAAAATTAATTTCACAAATTAATGTAAAAATATTAATTAATTTAATATCAAATATTAAATTAATTTTTGCACAAAACCATCTTCATATATTTGAATCATATTTAAATATATATTCTTCTATTCGGTTTAATTTTAATTTGAACGTTCAAATATATTTCTCAAGCTACTCTAAAGTTTAACCCTTTACGAGCTAGTAGGGGGATCTCGCGGACTTACAGATCATGGGCTCCAACGATTCGAGATTAATTGGCTAAACTCATTAGACCAATCTAACCCTCATTCGTTAATTAACGGGACAGTCCACTATAGCCAATAGTTGAACTCTCCTCACCATAGATATATTATGTCTACTTTATAACCATAATCAGTATCACAGCTGGGTCAAGATAACCGTTTTACCCCTGTGAATACATCTTATTCCTAAAGTTTCTACTAACCCTCTAATGAACAATTATGATTCATAATCCTTATGAATGAAATCCTTTTCTATCATGAGAAGGCGCGACCCCGATTGTTCAAGACTTGGAATCAGTACTTAAGAGAACAATCTATCTGCTAACCCTAAATCGGGTAGGAGTGAATTCCATCTTGTAAGGCTATGTCCCCAGCTATTCATCCGGTCTTATCCCCAAAATGGGAAGCTTATTGAGCAGTGTTGTTAGAATACTCTCACCGTTTGCAGATCAAAGGTTAATCTCGAACAAAACGGAGTTCATAGCTAGCTCAAGATTGAGATTGAGTTAACCTAGTTTATTTGATAAAGGAAATAGTCAGTTTTAACTAAAACGATCGTTATAAAGAAAAATGACTATTTTCGTGGTCCAATTTATATGCAAACTCATTGCATAGAACACCCACACTCACATATCTCAACATGAACGATTTATGGATCACATCGTTTGTAGCACTTTACAACTTTTTGTAACAACTACAGAGTGGGCCGCATCCAATAGTGTTACCAGGATGAGATACCTAATTTCATCCATATACTTATTAGACCATTTAAGTTATATACTGTTAACTTGATCCTGTTTATGTCATTACATAAAGTTATAGTATTCAGAACATAGCCAATGATATGTTTATTGGATTTTCATAATAAGATGCAAAATCAACAAGTCATTATTATTGATAAATAGAATGTTTAACATGAACTGCGAGTTCTAGGATATTCCCAACAAGAACAAACTGAGCCTCTCCCAAATCTTTCATTTGGAATATGGTCACTAGCTAGTTCTTAACTTAAGTTAGTAACCTACATCATTCCCAATGAGTAGGATATCATCTACATACAACACTAGAAAAACAACTGAACTCTTGATGATTTTCTTGTAGACACAAGGCTCATCAACATTTTGGTCAAAACCATAAGATTTGATCGCAGTATCAAACCTAATGTTCCAAGATCGAGATTCCTGTTTCAGCCCATAATTGGATCGATTCAGTTTGCAAATCTTTTGCTCTTGACCTTAGGCTACACCATATAAATGGTCTCCTCAAGATTACCATTCAGAAAGGTAGTCTTGACATCCATTTTCTATATCTCATAGTCATAATATGAGGCAATGGACAGGAGGATGAGGATAGACTTAAGCATGGCAACAGGCGAGAAAGTCTCCTCATAGTCAACTCCCTCCACCTGGGTATAACCCTTTGCCTCAAGTCTAGCCATGAAGGTTTGCACATTTCCATCAGCACCTCGTTTCCTCTTGTCGATCAGTTTAAAACCTATAGGTTTAACCCCATCGATTGATCCATAAGATCCCATATTGAGTTGAAGTACATAGACTCTATCTCGAGATCCATTACTTTGACCCATTCATCCCGGTCAACATCCTCCATTGCCTTCTGATAAGACAACAGATCCTCAACCTCGCCATTAAGGTTCCCTCCCACTACGGGTGGGTTCGCAATAGATCCCGGTCAAAAGGTGGATTTGCAACCCTCCCACTACGTCGAGGTTCCCTCAACTCTTGAGGTATATTTGACCTACCAGATGAACTTCCATCAAATACTCTTATTGATGGAGCAGACTCTTCAACAACTCTTATTGAAACTTCAGTAGTTTCATTGGAATGTTCATGCAACACGATTTTACTACGTGGACTGTGCTTGTTTTCGACACAAACACCTTGTTTTCCTTAGGATCATAAAGGTAACACCCTCTTGTATCTTTGAGGTAGCCTATAAATAGGCACAACCTTTAACGTGGTTCCAGATTCTTTGGATTAGCCTCAAGCACATGTGCTGGGCAATCCCACATGGGAAAGTGACGTAAACTAGCTTTATGCTCGTTCTACAATTCCAAAGGTGTTCTGGAAACACTATTGGAAGGAACACAGTTGAGGATATAAGCTGCAGTCAGCATTGCAAATCCCCAAAACGAGTCCGATGAGGAAACATAACTCATCATTGACCTAACCATGTCCAACAAGGTTCTGTTTCTCCTATCTGATACACCATTCTGCTGAGCTGTAACAGGCGCTGGGAGTTGGGAACTGATTTCATGTTCTAGCATATAGTTCTGGAGCTCAGAATCCAAAACTCTCCACCTCGATCTGATCCAAGTGTTTTAATCCGTCTATCCAATTTGTTTCCAACTTCAGCCTTGTACTCTTTGAACTTTTCAAAGGATTCAGACTTTCGTTGCATCAAATAAACATACCTATACTAGGAGTAATCTTCAGTAAAAGTGATGAAATACTCATAGCCTCCCCTGGCTCGTACATTCATCAGACCACAAAGGTCTAAATGCACTAAATCTAAAGGCTCTTTGGCTCGATAACCTTTCCAGTAAAAAGGTCTTTTAGTCATCTTGACTTCAAGGCATGACTCGTACATAGGTAAAAAAATTTCCTCCAACTCGCTTAGAAGTAAATTCTTCACCCACCTCTCAATCCTATTGAGATTGATGTGCCTTAATTGAAGGTGTCAAAATTGGGCATTTTCCTTAGGAGAAACCTTAAGTCGTTTATTTTGAGTTACAGCAGTTTTAAACATCTCTATGTTATGGAGGTAATTTGTTGCTAACGGCCTTAGCATATTCAAATTATTTTCCAGTTTTGCTGAACAAATCTCAACACCATCTTTTAGAATACACTTTATTCATTGAAAAATTGAGAGTGTATGTACATTTAATCAGACACTTTACAGAAATTAAGTTCCGCTTTAGCTCGGAAACAACATACACATCATTCAAAATGATAGATTTATTCTGTAAAGTCAACTGGAGTCCTCCAACTGCCACAACTAAGACGACGTGCCTGGTATCTACTCGCATCGTCCTCTCACCAACCAAAAGCTAACGCTAGGATCTAATCCACTGAAAAGAAGAAAAAACATGATTAGTGGCCCCAGAGTCAATAATCCACACAGAATCATTATTCTCCACTACACAAGTTTCCAAATCTTGTATATCATATTTACCTTGTTTTGCCTTGGCCTTAGCCTTCTTCTTTTCCTTCAACCAATGAGGACAACTCCGCTTCCAGTACCCGTCCTGGTTTGTCCACCAGTGTCGAACCTCAATGGAACTTCTTTGAAGATGAAGCAACATTTTCCTTACCAACCTTCTTCTCCTTATTTTTCAGAAAGGATTGGAATGTCTGCAACTTGTTGAGGAGAGTTGTAAGGGTATAGTCAATTTTATTCAGCACAACATTGCTGACAAAGTGCAGGAAGCTATCTGGCAACGAGTACAAAATGATGCTAACCTGGCTGCCCTCATCGATGCGCCACCCATTCATTTACGCCACATTGAAGTGGACCATCATGTTCAAAACATATTCTGGAACAGATGTACCCTTCTTCATTTTGGAGTTGAAGATGCATTTCTGAGTTTCGTGCTTGAGCTGTCCAGTCGGTTGTCCGAACATTCCCCGCATGGACTCTATGATCTCATGCGCCAAGACCATAGGCTCATGCTTCTTGGCCAAAACGTCATTCAAACTGGTCAAGATGCAAGATCGAGCCTTCTCATTGACTTGTGTCCATTTCTCATAAACCTCCCAAACATTTCGAGTGCCGTTTTGAGTCAGAATAGGAGGACATTCCTTCGTAAGGACGAACCTTAAGTCATCAATGATCAGTATGGTATTTATCGTGTTTTTCCAGCTAGCATAATTCTCACCAGTCAATTTGTTGGCATTAAAAGAGCTAATGTGGTTGTAACCATTTTATCATTTCTAAAAAACATGAACAAACTGAACGAGTCTATGCATTACCACTTTTAACACCAATTTTAGTTTTAGCAAAATAGTTCCTATGTACCCTAACTGAAAAGACATGTATTTTGCAATGATGCCCCAACGAGACAGGACAAAAGTCACCGGTAGGGTGATCAGGTGCCCTTTCACTAGGATGAGACATTCTCAACCATTAGACAGAAACAACTCTTGTAACTGACACTAACAGTCACCATTTTTGGGCCAAAATTGTTAACCTTTAACAATTCTGCATAAGTATAACCCTTTATTTTAGGCCCTAAAGTCCCGCCCTAATGCGCCCACCATAGGGAAAAAAAAGATTAAGACAAGAGATTAAAGCGACCTTATCCTATACAGGAGATCAAATAAAGAGTTGTGCAAAACTATCATCCTTTAGGTGGACACTCCTAGGGTGCCTCGAGGCAATGCACAAAAACATTATCCAACCTAATGATAGAGACTGTGGGATATGTTGTCACACGTCCCACCACCACTTACTATGAACATTCTCTCCATTCACCTTGGTATTGACCTACCAAAACTCCATACTTAGGGGGACACTCCTAGGATGCCTCAAGGCCGAGGATAGATCTCACGGTGTGAACATTAGGGAGAAACACGAAGAGGTTTAAGTGAAGCATCATATACCCTAAGTACCTCCCATTGAATGTTCTACCTAGAGGTTCATTAACTTAGGCAATTTGGCTACTGATTTTTGTCTAAGTGTGAGTTTAATTTGCTAAAAAACAACTCTTGTCTTTGATAATTAAATAAGTTCAAATCAAGTCCCATTAAACTCTTTAAGGGACTATAATCAAATTTGCATGCATGCATCAAATCTATCTAATTCACTTTTCCAGGTAGGTTCCCAGGTAGGGATGTTCCATTTTCGTCAGCTTAAGTACCCAAGCCTAGACAAAACCCGCCTAAGTCAAAAGGTCCCTTATAGATAGATTTGGTATATTTTAATCTTTTATTAGTCAATTTAATCCTATTAAACTAGTTGAAAGATTATACCGGTTAAAACATTAAACCTTCTAATCTCATTAGAACCGTGATCTTAGGTCTATCTCCATCAAATTTTAAAATTCTTTTAAAACATGATTCAATCCTAAGTTTGTATGCATGTATTTCTTATTGATTTTAGTTCTAATTTCCATTATAACTTTTATAAAAGATACAACCAAAATCATCCACATTGCTAAGCTAGACTAGGTATTTATAACTCTTATCCAAGAGAACCCATGAGCGGAAGAAAGATCTTTTCAAGCCCATTATGAAAGAATTAAAGGTATTCACAAACATACAAAATAGTTATGCATCTTAGAACAAATGACAGCATGCTTTAATAATTAATAACAAAAGGAATGAGAGAATACTTTTGAAGAACACTTCTTCTACAAATCTCTCACTCTTGTGAAGATTTGGACAGCAACCTCTCGTTCAGATCCCTAGCCAATCGCCTAGTAATCACGAACAGTCTTCTCCTCGAACAAACACCCTTCGATACCACCACTCGACAACCTTGGTATTCTCAGAGTGAGAATCCAAGAGGTGTGGGCTCTGATGTGAATTTGGTAGAGGGATGGAGGAAGGCAACGATCAAACTACACGATCAAGCAAGTGGAAGAAGGGTTTGTCTATCATATAGACAGAGATGCTTGATCATTTAGTAAAACTCGGTTAGTACACGATCGTTTAGTAAAACACTCTGGATCGTTTAAAAAATCTCGCTTAGTATGCGATCGTTTAGTAAATCTCACTTAGCACGTGATCGTTTAGTAAATCGCTTTACACGATCGTTTAGGTTCTCGCTTAGAAGGCTATCGTGTAGTCTCTCGTCAGCTAAACGAATATTAAAGCACTTAATGAAGCGATCTTTTGACAAAATAAAAACTCTTTTCATTTTATCTTTCAGTTATGAAAACTGAACATAACCTCCCACTTTCACGATTAATGGAGAAAAATAACCAACCACAATTATCTCATAATTGTTTTAATTATAAATAAATATAATAACTAACTTATCATATTATATTTATAACCTATAGTTTTAATATCACATCATTTGTAGTATTTAAACCATAGTTTCTTTCTCTTTTTTTTTTTTTTTTTTAATATAAATCACATTTATATCAACTTCCCCAATTAATGTATCTCATACATCATATCAATTATATCACATATAATTAAACCAGTTTAATTATATCATATATAATCAAACTCCCTCTTGTTAATTTAAACACTTCAAACTAACCAAAAAACTGATTCTCAACTTGAATTCATTGAGCTACCAAGGGGACCTTATGAACATATAGCTTGAAGCTCCAATGGTATGTGAATAACTAATTAAAATCTTTAATCACGAAATCCACCATCTGTTAACTGTTGGACACTCCACTAAAGACCGACAGCTGCACTATTCTCACTACAAATATATTTTTGAGTCGATTGGATATAACCAATCAATAATACGATGACCCTTCACAAATTGCTCATAAGTACAGTTGGGCCAATTTACCATTTTGCCCTTGTAGTTACATCTAACTCCTTAAGTACCACTGATTCCTCTAATGAACAATACATCATAGTCTTACTATGAGTGAACACCTCTCGGGCCATGAGAAAGTGTGTGGCACCACATCGTTCAAGCCTTAGAATCACCCCTTAAGGGAGCAATCTATGAGATTTAGGGCATCAACCCCAACAGGAAAAACCCAACAAACTCCTTAATAAAAATCAACATGGCGTTGATTCCTAAATTAACTAAATGTTGTCACGCAAGCCCTTTCATTTAGTTAATCTCATTCAGTTCTTGGATTGATTAGGACATTAAGCTAATTTGGCCAAATCTAACCTAATACATTCCCAATCTTTAAGTTTTGTTATCTTTTAGGTGATCCTAGAAGTCTAGCAATCAAACCATAATTCTAAGTAAAATCTATTAATATTGAAATTAAGCATGGTTTCGATGCAATTACGGACACCAAAAACATACATAGGAAGGGCAAACAAATATACAAGTATATGCAATTAAGTTGTCAATTTAATCTACCTATATGCTCATTCTTGAAATTAAAACAAAGAGAGGAAATCAAGAAGAAACAAAAAGATCCAAGAAGAATTATCAAAATCTCATAAAATTCAAAGAAAATGCCCAACAAACCTAAAAAATTGACAATTGGACCTTTAACCATTCATCGAATCCGAATCACGATGTCAATATATACAATTAAAATTCAAAATACAAAGTAGTCTCATGAGTTTTGGCTCAAAATGGCCAAAACCGAGCTAAGAGATCTCAAAATCGGAAAGAAATCTATTTATACCAACAACGCAGCGTTGCAACACTGTGATCGATGTAGCAACACTTGCTTTTTAATTGCCAAAGCATCAGGGTATAGTGTAGCAATGTTGTCTAGAGAAAGATGAATTCCTATCAATATTCAGAGCATTTTTATGCTCCATTGTGGCGTTGCAATAGTGCCTGGAAAAAAAGTCTACTGCCTGAAAATCTCACTTCAGGTGCGCGCTGCGACGCTTCTGTCTTCCAGCGTAGCTCTACGCTGTGCGGAGGGTTCTTTCTCTTTTTTATTATTGATGCTCCAAAGCTCCATTTTAACTCTTTTAAGTCCTGTTTTTGCTCCAAATGCTTGTTGTACCTTTTAATTGCTCAATACCTACAAAATAGGATAACAAACGTGTAAATTTCACAAACAAACCTAAACTAAGCTAAGGAAAATAACACTTTTATGGTGCTATCAGTTCACAAATATTAAAGAAATCGATTTTCATCTATTCGATAAGATTGCCACATCACCTCTCAGAAAATGATTTTTCATTTTTCTCGAGATGGAGCACAAATTTGAAAAAATCGATTTTCATTTTTCTGACAAGATTGCCACCCCACCTCTTAGGAATCAAATTTTATCTTTCTTGAAATAGTGCACAAATCTTAAGAAAATTAATTATTTATCATCTTTCCAACAAGATTGCCATCTCACCTCTCATAAATGAATTTTCATCTTTCTCGAGACGATGCAAAAATCTTAAAGAAATCGATTTTCATCTTTCTGACAAGATTGCCTTCTCACTTCTCAAGAACCAATTTTCATCTTTCTCGAGACAGTCTATAAATTTTAAAGAAATTGATTTTTCATCTTCCCGACAAATTTAAAGAAGTACCTAATATCAACCTTACAAGGCTGATTGATCAATCTATGGCTATCTCACACGGATATTGATGAGAAGCTTAACCTTTTAGAGTTATTGAAGCAGAACAAGATAGAAGAGATTATACTCCCAAGTCAGGCCTAGAATGTTTAAGTCAAACCTTAAAACACGAGAATGGTGGCTAATGTTATGGGTGGTTTTAGACCAAATGGTATAGTTAACATTTAGGAATAACAAAAGTCTTAAGAAGAAGCATGACACGAACAAGAAATGGAAACTGAGTACCAAGATGGACCAAGGAAAATAGGGCTGACTTGGGCCATGCCCAAGCCAGCATGCTTAGCCTCGTCCTGCCTTGCCAAATGTTTAATGGGGCATGCATCTCGAGAGAACACTTTGGGGCCGAGATATGGTCCTCAACCTCGGATGACTTGAGTCGAACATAAAACTGAGCTCGCCTCTTGGCCCGAAAGGTCATCAAATTATCTTAAGATGATTCTGAAACCCTATATAATAACCTAGATCAACTTTTCCTATAAATACACCCCTCATGTCTTCATATGTGGTATCTTATGTTGGGTTTTATGTCCTAAAAAGTCGTGGTTTGTAAACAATAAAACTTATTATGAAAATTCAATAAGTTGTTATTGAATATTTGAATTGCTTATTTTGTTTTAGAAATAAATCCAATAAACTAAAATATCCATGATTATTACATGAGTACTTGAACTTTATGTGGAAACATAAAAGTGGAACAGGTTAGAGTAAATAGTCAAAATGGTCTATAGTATATGAATAAGGTTGGGTGCCTTATTCTGGTAACACTATCGGATGTGGCCCATTTTGTAATTGTTACAAGGAGTTGTAAAGTGCTACAGACGAAGTGATCCTAATTCATATATGAAATGACATGAGGAGTGGAGGTGTCCTGTGCAATGAGTTTGCACAAGATCGGACCATGAAATAAGTCAATCTTACTTTATAACGTTGTTTACTATTTAAGACTGACTATTTCAAAGCGATGACCTAGGTAACTTGACCTTAATTTTGAGCTAACTATGAACTCTTGTTTACTCGGAGTTATCCTTAGATTTTCATAGGTAAAGGTTGGCTCAACAGCGCCAGCTCAATAAGCCTCCCATTTCTTGGGTAAGATTGGGTAGATAGTTGGGGACATAGGGTGCAAGATGGAATCCACTCCTACCCGCTTTCAGGGATAGTAGAGAGGTTGTTCCCTTAAATGTTGACTCCAGCAAGGGGTCACAAACCAATTGTTCATTAAATGATTAGTGGGACTTAAGGAACAAGAGGTAATCTCAGAGGTAAAACAACCATTTGACCCAACCGTTATTACGAACAACCTGTGAAGGGTTAACTTACTAATCATGGTTATATCGAGTGGACATAATATATCTACAGTGAGGGGAGTGTAACTCTGGGCTTTAGTGGAGTGACTCGGTAGTTAATGAATGAGGGTTAATTCGGTGTAAAGAGTTTAGGCAATTAATCTCAGATCGTTGAGCCCATGATCTGTAGGTCCACGAGGTCCCCCTACTAGCTCACAAATAGATTAGTCTTAGAGTAGCCTGATAAATTTATTTGAAACATTTAAATTCGAATTAAGGGAATTACTAATTATATATGATATAATTACATGTTTAACTTTGAATTAAACGAAATTGGAGAATTGATTAAAATATTAAATTCATGAATAGGGATTCATGAATGTTAAATTGTTGATTAATTAATTTAATATCTGATATTAAATTAATTAGAATTAATTAAATTATTTAATTATTAATAATTAAGTTTTTAGGAAAATTAATTTTGAATTAAGTTTTGTAAAATTAATATAATTTCAATTTTAAATATAAATTAGAACTAAAATTGAATTTTGATTTTCAAATTATTTTAAAAATAAAAAATGAAATTCAGAAATGGGAAAATGGAAAAACCCACAAAAGTGAGATTTTTTCACTTTCTAATGGTAGTAGCTCAATCACTCTTCCACTTCAAATTCTCAATCAAATTCATAGTAAGAGGTGTAATACATGCATGGTTTTTCTTTGCATGAATGTCATGTAATATATACTTCATTTATGAGTAGAAATAAGGCATGCAAACTCAGAAATTAGGCTGAGATTTGAAGTTGGTAGAAGTGTTCTTCCAAGTGAAAAACCAGAAAACTAGTGACCTCCTCTTGATTGTTCCCTCAATTCAAACTTATTTTATGTCACACAACTTAATCCAAGGCACTGAGATTCAAGATGAAAGCGTGGAAGATTGCAACTGAGATTCAAGATGAAAGTGATTCTTCAAAGGTATGTCATGAAACATTTTTTTTAGTTTATGAGCATGCTTAATTTAAAGCCAAAATTAATGAATTAGAATGCTTAATGATCCGTTTTTCTTTCGATGCATGTTTCCTAATTCCAACATCTTAAACATCTGACTTCTTCTCCATTCTATAATTCTCTTACTGACTTAGGCATCATAGCCTTTTTTTTTTTTTTTTTTTTACAGGTTCTTTCTTCTTTGAATTACAAATTTGTCGTTGTTATCACATGGAGGTCAGGTGCGCTTTCCCTTTGCCAAAATTTTGCATCAACAGGGTTCATCTTTTCAAATCTGTGTTGTTTCATTTCTAAATCAATTGTTTGAGGGTTTTGTTGCAGATTGCTCTATGAGGATCTTTGTTACCCAGAAGTTCATCGTAGGTTTTGTTATCGATCTCTCTATGAGAATCTTTGTTTCTAACCCAGAAGTTTGTTTTCGTTCTTCGTGGGTTTATATTCCCAGCCTAATTTGTGTTTTCTTTCTTCGTGGGTTTCTATTTCCATCCTAGATTTGTTGATTTGTCGGAAGTTATCTTTACAAACTCAAGTTGTTCGTCAATCTACCACCTTGAATTTGAGGGAGGGCGTCAAAAGAAAATTAGGGTTTATTGCTGATTATTAGTTTCCATTATTAATTTTCTTTTTGGGTATTTTTTTGTTTATGTATTTTCCTTTAGTGGTTTTTTGATATTTGTTTATTCACCTTGTAAAAAGTTAATTATGTACACTAATTTATTCAATAATATACAAAATTAATATGGTGATGGCTTAGAATAGTATAACTATGTTTTGGTCTCAATTTTCATTCTAAATCATCAACACATCATTTTCAAATCCTAATTTTCTCCAATATTCTAATAGTTTTTGTTGAACTTTATGAAAAAAAAATTATGAAAGAAAGTGAACGGAATATTGAAACATAAAAATGGATGTAATATATAAAAATTAAAGTCATCGTTAGATACATCAAAATGAATGATGTTCCATCTACAAAATCTACAGATATGAAAGCTAAATTTTTAGGTCCCGTTGGGTAACTGTTTTGTTTTTTGTTTTCAATTTTGAAAAATAAGTTTATGGATAGTACTTCTATTTCCAAATTTCTTCCTTTGTTATCTACTATTCACCAATGGTTTAAAAGACCAAGCTAAATTTTGAAAGCTAAAAAAAGTAGCTTTTAAAAAGTTGTTTTTGTTTTTAGAATTTAGCTAAGAATTCAATCATTGTGCTTAATAAAGATGCAAATCAATATAAGAAATATAGATGAAATAGGCTTAATTTTCAAAAACAAAAACTAAAAATCAAATAGTTACCAAAGAGGACCTTAGTTAACAATTTGATAAGTTATAAGTTTCAACTTATCAACATATGTTTCAATCGTTATTTTTATTTGATTTTATTTTATATTTTGGAAAGTTACTAAATTGCTAGTCTATAAATAAATTGTTTCTTTATTTAGGAGACATTCCAATTTGAAGAATTTTACCTTTCTCTTTTTCTAATTGATTTTGATCTTGAGTTTAGTTAAGAGTAAGTATCTAAGAGTTTTGCTACATATGAGTATTTTGAAATTGTTATTCTATGAAAATTAGTCACTGTATCCTATTAAGATAATTATTGTAGAATATTTGCAGTCCATGTCGAGCAAACAATTGTTTTCAGGACAATGCTTTGTAAGCATGTCTTGACTACCTATTGAGTTTCCACGAGATATTAATGTTTTTTGGTTATTTCAATTAATAACCAATGTTATTATATTTGGCTTACTGTTGAGGTTTGAACATTGCTATTGTGAAAAATATCAGTATATTTACACTCCAATTGTCTGCATTCAATTGAGGTGTAATCTGTGTACTACTATTATTCAGTTCTTATAGATCATTTCCCCAACACTTTTTTATTATAATGATAGTTTTGAGATGTTTATGAAAGGTCACATGCAATATTGTAACTTTTAAAAATGTATATTTTTTAAACAAAAAACAAAATTTATGAGGTATTTTTTTGTAATTTAGCCTGATTACTATGTTTTATGTATATTTATGAAAGATATTGGGATACCGAAATTAATCCATGATATTTATATTAAACGATTTGATTTGTTGGTATATCGTTGGACATATTGAGTTATCGATGGATACTTCAGTCATGGAAGTCTTATTTTCTTCATGATTTTCCACTTGTAAAAAGCTAACTTCCAGAAAATGTGTGAACACTAAGGCATCAATCGGTAATAATTTGGTTTTTAATTTTTAGTTTTTGAAAATTAAGTCCATAAACACTCATTCCACTTCTAAATATGTTATCTTATTATTTATGTTCTACCAATAATTTCAAAAAGCAAGTCAAGCTTTTGAAAACTAAAAAAAAAAAAAAAGTTTTAAAAGCCTTTTTTTGCTTTTATGTTTGGTTAAGAATTCAACTTTTATATTTAAGAATGATGGAAACCATGGTAAAAAATTGAGAGTAAATAAGTTCAATTTTAAAAAAATCAAAAGTGAAAAACCAAATGATTCCAAAGGGTCTAAAAAATTGAGAAGCAATACAGCTCTTTAACATTACCAGAACCATTTCAATCAAATGTCTGAAAATCAGCTTGGTAGAACTTTTAACAGGGAAAGCGCTTTTTAAACCCATTAAAAAGCGCTTTTTAAAAGTTCTATTATGTTTGATTATATGGTAAAAAAAAAATATTGAAAATTCCAAAAATACTTTACATTACTTTGAGAAAAAGCATTTAAATAGTGTGCTTATTTAAAACAAAACCTAAAAAGACAAAGTGTTTTACTTTTGATTATTAGTGCAAAAGGAAAACTCAAACTCACTTGCTTAACTAAACGAACAAATATGTCAAAGCGTACATATCTCAATTGGCATATGAATATGCTAATAATTATGAGTTTTGTAATTTGAATCATCTTACCTTTAATTGTACTTAAAAAAATTTTAAAAAATTCAACAAATATTGATAGAGAGAAAAAGTGGACAAATGACTATGGTAAGTCAATTTCTTTTGTCTATTTTTTTTATGGCAATTGTGAGATGGAGATCGAATCTTCGACCTTTGACCTCTAGAGAGGAAGGTCATATCAATTACCATTGAATTAAACTAATTTTGACTACTATTATATATTACGTAGTATATATATAATTACGTTAGTTCTGTATTAGTATGCATTTCAAGATATATCAATATATATGCATAGATAAAAAAAAAAAAAAAAAAAAAAAGCACTGGGAGAGTGATTATAATTGAGAAAAGATAAAATACAATTTAATCCTTAAATGTTTATGATCTATGAAGCATAGACACGAATACAGAAACGATTGGATACAACGATATGTCAATTTCTAAAAAACTAGGATTTTGATACGTTGAAAATACGTCTTCTTCCTTAAGAAAAATCTAGGATATAGATAAATTTAGCATACAAGTTAATGAAAATAGTACAAAATACAATTCAAACATTGAAATACAATATAAAAAACAACATCTAAGATATTGAAGTAAAATAGTCAATAAAATGCAATAAAAAAGTGAGAAGTGAGAAGATTAGAAGGAGAAGTATGAAGATAAATGGAGAACTTATTCATTGAATTGTTGAAATATTTAAGTGGGTTATATTTTAGAGGAATTTGTGGGGACTCAAATGTGAAGATGAAGATTGGATGATATTCTAGGGTTTGGTCTTTTATTTATTATTTTTTTTCTTTTAGTTCTGTACTCAAGTAGTAAGTTTTTTAAATAAGCTGTCTAGTTTTAATTGAAAAAGATTAGATGAGTTGTTTATCTTTTTTCTTTAAAAAAAGTAAGCATAACAATAGATACATTAAATCGCATGTCAGAAACGTATTTGGGAGTAGTATCGGTTCGATACGGATTCTTTACCTCACATGAAATATCTATATGCTTCATAATTTATGATTCTATTTGTCTAATTTCTATTTTTTTTAAAAAAAAAAAGGGAAAGAAAAAATCAGTGGCGTCTCTGAAGTTTAATTTTATGTAGTCAATGCTTTGTGGTGATTATAAGTTTTATAATCAAATATGATAAGCTGAATATTCTAAACAGTTAGCACCTCCATGCCGACGTGGCGACTAGAGGCCTCTCATGCCAGCACAGCACCAACTCAGCATGTCGTTTGCCTATTTGGAACCCTCGAACCTGTACTTTGCCAAGTAAGCACTCCGCTTGAAAATCCGCAAACTGGCTCAGCCCCACCGGCCTCATCCCAGCTCCGTTGAACACTTCCCTCCACGGCGGCGCCGCCAATCCCCCCGCCTCTTCTACCGTCGCGAATATCTTCGGTCGGAGTACGAACGTCTCAATCCTTCGCACCCACTCACTGCTTACACCCGCCGCATCCACCGACTCTAGCATCGTCGCGTAAAACTCCAAAATTTTCACCAAATTCTTCTTGAACGACGCCGCACCAGAGTCCGACCACCCTTCGCCGTCGACGAACACGACGACGCACGGCGACACCCGCCGAATATCGGCGAGAAAAGAGGCTATGACGTTTACACTCCCGAGACGACGGAAGATGGTCGGAGTCAACAGAACCGCCGCCTTCTCCCCCTCCATGAATTTCACAGATTTGAAAGACAACGTCTGGAAAGTTCGAAGCGGCACGAGATCTATATGAAATCGAATTTTCAAATCCTGAGCAAACTGGCAGAGATTCTCTCTAATCAACCTACTCTCAATCGCAAACTCCTCAGGCACGACGGCGGTAATCCGGAGCACCGGTGGAACGATGTTCTTGGACTCTGCTTTCTCAGCAATCTCCTTCATGAAAGAGGCGTACTGCCCTCCAAATCCAATATCGAAATCAACAATATGAATAAAGGAGGAAGCGTTGAGAGCTTCGAGAAGGGCTTGATTGGTGGTGAAGTGAGAAAACATGGGAATGGGAGAAATTACAGAGAAGGCCTTGTAGGCTTTGATAGTATGGACGATATCGGGCCAAGAAGAGAGGCGATTATGGCGGTTGGGAGAGGGAGAGAGGAGAGATTGAAGAGCGTCTTTGATGAAGAAAGCAGCTCGGTGAAGGGGCTTAGCAGAGGAGGAGGATTGAAGGCGTTGATTGAGGCGCTCCAATATCACATGAGCGAGTTGGAAATCGTTGGAATCGAAGCAATCGGCAGCAGAAACAATATCTTCGAGGAAATCAAGAGATGGGTTGTTGGAATTGGGGTCGAAATTGAAGGAATTGAAGGTTTGGAGGGTGGAAAAGGGTTCAGAGATGGAGAAATCAGGGGGGAGAAGGTGGGGGGTTTGATCCAAGGAGTTGGAATGGAGAAATTCAGGGAAGGTGTAAGGAAGAAGATGATGAATATTGTTGGTGGTGGTAGTGATGGTGTTTCTGAGAGCAGAATTGGAGTCATCTTGTAAGCCCAAATCGCCCATGATGGAGTCCCAATCTAAATTGTGAAGATTATGTTCATCCCAATCTAGAGAAGGGTTGTTGTTGTTGATGTGGCGGTCGTGGACGGAGGAGTGGGGGTTGTCGTGCGCCACCGGGCTAGGGCTGCGGCGGAGATCGAGGACGGAGGTGGGCTCGGAGTGGAGTTTAGGAGTAGAAGAGGGTAAGGATGATTGATGACTGGGAATAGGAACTCTCATAGCTAATTGAATTAGCTAAGAAGAAGAAGAAGAAGAAGAAGAAGAAGAAGAAGAAGAAGAAGAAGAAGAAGAAGAAGAAGAAGAAGAGCTTTGCTTTGCTTTGTTCAGTTTTTCTTTTCCCGTGTGGTTGTGGTTTTGATAATGAATATGATTGTGTAGTGAGTGAGTTAAAAAGGAGAAAAGAGGGGGAATTAGTGGTTAGGAGAGGAGGCCTTTTTATGTTTGGGTTTGCGTCTTTATTAACGCATGCCAAAAAGACATGCCCATACTAAAGGATCCTCTTCGGAAAATGGAACTGCCCTACCATCCTTTCCCTCTTCTTTATTGCGTCAAACAAAAATTCCATAATAATATAATTGTTAATATAAAAAATACTTGGATCAAGTGTCTCCCTAGTTACAATTATTTTACCAAATTTTCCATTCATAATTTATCATGTAGTAAATTTATTAAAAAAAAGTTATGTTCGTACTTCTAGTATATGTATAATAAGAATGAGATGCATAGAGAAATACATACAAATATTGCTCTAATTAATATTTGATTTATATATATTAAAGGCAAGAGTATGTCGAGGATGGTAATGAAAAATAAAAAAAGGAATTGAAAAGAGAGAGAAAAATCCAAAATGACATGACATACATGAGGAACAAGAAATATGGTAAAGATGGGGGCATGATCGACACTACACAGAGGGCTGCCCCTCTCTTTTTCATCTCTTACAAACTTCTCTTTGAAGCCTAATCTCACTTTTCCCTTCTGTTTTTCCTTTTTTCCTTATGATTCTCGGCTTATTTGGCTTTGCCTCGCCGGCAGCTGTCTTCGACTACATTACACTCCATTTCATTTCTTAACTATTTCATCTCTCTATTTTCTATCCATTTTTAAATATGATTTTTGTTTTTTTTAAGTAAATTAATTCCATTCTTAGTTAAATTCTAAAAATAAAAACCTATTTTTTTTTTTATTTTTTAAATACGTAAATTATAAAATAAAAAATTTTAAGGTGAAATAAATGTTTATAAGTTTAATTTTTAAATAATAATAATAATAATAAACCAAATATTTATTCTAGATTAGAAAAGAATACTTAGGAAGTCTCTAACATACCACTTATGAGTCCACTTCTTGTTTAGCCTTAGGAATTGTGGCCCCACCAGAAAAACCATCACTTTTATGTCCTATTAATTTCTTGTGGGTCTCCCGTTCACCTCACAATATTACTCTTTGCTTTAAACACCCGCATCTTAGTTACACTCTATATCATTAGTTTGATCATGTGAATATTTTCTCTTATTTATTTCTAGAATATATTGTTTTTAGTCTAACTATTAAGTGGGATGTATAAAGATGAATGTGCATTGAGATGCAATCCAATATTACTCATTAATTGTTATATTCTCCTTCTATAGAAGCTTTTTTTTTAATATAATAGATAAGAAAATTTAAACCAGAATTTTTTTTTATTTCGAACACATTCTATATGTTTAAGATATACTTCGCTTTTGCAAACCTTTACATTTTTTTTCACAAATTTATTTGTTATCCAAATAATTTCAACAGAAACAATAATAATGAAATACTGTTTTGTTTTCAATTATCCATGTTGCTTCTATTTATCTAAGACGTCACATTGGCAATAATTTTTAGTAACAACCAAATTGTTTAAATTCTGACGATTAGTAATATTTGTTAAAAGTTCTATGCTAGTTTTACAATGTTATTTTATGATTATAGCTTATCGAATTTTTTTGTGTGAATTAAATCAATAATGTGTTTCAAATATTGCCCCATGAAAATTAACTATCATAAGATTTTGTTTTGTTTTGTTTTTTGGGCTATGAATATATCATATAGTAGTTTGGAGCATTCATTTTTAGAGATAATTTTTTCTAACAAAAAGTACATGTTTTGTTAGTACTAAAAAATACTTGGATGCTAAAAATAAAAATAGACATAGTTTTAAGAAAGCATTTTGTAAAAGATTTTAATGATTATTTTAGCGAAAAATAGAGAATAAATTCCTAAGATTATTGAAGATAAGTCAGATATTTTTAAGTGTCCATTGTCCAATCTTCCCCTTTCCATAGTTAAAATTTATAGTGCTAGCTAGTAGAAGAAAATAAAATATAACTCAACTAAATGGTTGAATTACTATTACCATATTTGTTATCATTCTTGGCTGTAGATCTAGAGTATAGTATTTGTGAGAGCTAGTATTAGAGCTTCGTTCAAGAAAAAATAATAGTTGTTGATTCACTGATTTATTATTAACAATTTGGTATCATCCCCAACATTTGGGAGTCTGAGTTCGTTTTTAAAACGAGAAGAAATCATGGCTGCTAAGTTTGAGTTAGAAAGGTTTGATGGCAGGGGGGATTTCTCTCTATGGAAGAAGAAGATTAAGGTGTTGTTTGTGCAACAGAAGGTTGCAAAAGCTCTTGATGAGGAGGCTGATTTATCTGCAACCTTGAAACCAGAGGAGATAGAAGAGATGAAGGAGATTCCTTATAGCCCCATTATCCTTTACCCTGATGACAATGTGTTGAGATAGATTCCTGAAGCTAATACAACAAAAGAGGTATGGACTCAACTTGACGCTATCTACCTTACAAAATCACTCACCGATAAATTGTACGTTAAAGAGAGATTCTTTGGCTATAAGATGTATCCAAGTAAAGACTTAGAACATAATATTATGACTTTCGTATATTGCTTATAATCTGTCATCAAATGCATATGATGTCAATTTCATCGTTAGCCAAAATTGTTGTAAATATTGTGGTATTTATGCATAATCTTTTTCTCTTCCCTCCTTCATCTCATGTCCAAAAATATTCAAAGTTGTATCTTTTCAAAGTTAAGGAAATAGATCGAAGACTCCTTCATAAATTTACTTTCATAGACCACTCAACTAGGAATTTGTTTGATTGACAATCTTTGGTCTTATTCCTTGTCCTCTCATATCAATCATTGTTTCAAATTTTGTTTTCGTCATTATTAAACAAATATATATGCGTATGTTATTTTTATGTGTATATACATTTTGGTATATCTCTAACTAAAAACATTCAAAATAAAAAGTAAAATCGGAAAAAAGAACATTCAAATTAAATTAGAAGAATTTCTCTCCCATAACAACCACAATGTAAAGAGTAAAAGGGGAAACTAGCTCCAAAAAAACCTGGAAAATAACATTTATGTATATCATTATTATTATTATTATTATATATAGGTTTGAAGAGCTTCCAATCTGAAAGTGAAAAGAAAGTAGTAAATTAAAGATGAGAAAGTTGAGCATTAAAGTTGGTAAAGTTAGATGGGGCAAGAGACTTGACCCTACAAAACCTCACTACAAGTTATAACACAGCAACCTTTACTTATCCCTCCAAAAAAAAAATAAAAGCATAGCCAAAAGAGTCATTATTGCCAACTTTAAAAGTTGAGGATACTTGTTGCTATGTGTGAATTTAATCATCCAAAACAAAAGGAGATTCCCCTTGTCTTCACTCCACATTTTTTCACTTTTATTCCATTTACTCAAATTTTCATCTTTCCTAGGATAAACACTTGAACTACTCACCAAATTTATATAGAAAAAAAAAAAATAACAAGTATTTAGAATCTATATATAACCATCATGAGTTGGTCAAGTGGTAATGGAACATTAGAAAAAGACCGAGAACTAAGAGGTCATGAGTTCAATCCATAGTAGTCATCTACGAGTTTTTGATATCGAAATGTTATAGAGTCAGGTGGGTTGTCCCGAGATTAATCAAGGTTGGCGTAAGTTGACCCAGGCACTTACGGATATAAAAAAAATATATTTAGAATATGTATATATATATATATATATATGGCTTGAATATTAAAACACTCCAAAAATGTAGAGAAGAAAACAAAATTCAATCAATAAGTGAAAGTTAGTGTTTATAAATTTAATTTTCAAAAACTAAATAAATATCAAGCATGGCTTAATGTATCATAAATTTTTATATGGGGCCTTCTTCTTTTTATTTATTTTCTATATTTAGAATATAGATAAATTTAATATTGAAAATATATGCTAGCTACAAAATTTTATTTTGATCATGGGGACATGGTTAATCTTTTAAAATTCAATTATTGACTTAGCTCATATTGTTTAAAAAAATTATAAATTATGTATTAAGTAAATGAAGAAAATGTGTGCCTATATATGCTTTTACTTGGTTTTTGTTAAATACTTTATTAGAACTTTCTAAAAAAAAATTATAAAATCATAGGCAAAAGTATAATGATTAAAATAAAATGTTTGAATAGATTAAAAATAGAATAAATATGAAAATCTAATTACTAAAAAAAAAATAAGATTTGAATTTTAGTTTGCGTTTCTGAATAATTTTCTTCTTGAGGACGGTTGAAGTTGGTTCTTTTTATAAAAACTAGCCCATAATTTGTGCACTGCACTCAACTTTTAGTTTGGACTTCATAGATGTAAACAAATGTTATATAGCATGTCATTTAGATTTAAACCCTTAAAACCATTTAAACATTAAAAAAAAAAAAAATCATAAAAGATAAAAGTTTCCTCTTTTATAAATTTAATAAAAATTTGAAATTTATTTTTCTCGCTTCCCCTTACCTCATTTTTCCTCTCCCACACTCCCCACTTTTTCTCGCATTACTAGCGGCGACCCTCAAACCGAGATGCTTCAAATGCGGCGGATCTCAGGTGAACCCAAACGGATGGTGCCAAATCTAAGGCGAACCACGAATGGATGACGCTAGATCTAATGTATGAACGGCGGACGATCTGAAGATGGATCTGAGGTTGCAAAGCTCCACGAACGGACGTTCACGATGGATATGGGCATATTGACATTGGATCTAGGCTGCGCGACGCTAGATCTGATGGGCTGCGCCAGATCTGAGGTTGAGGAGCTCCACGGATGGACGACGGATCTGTGAAGAGCACGATGAAGCTGGATCTGAGGTTGCGACGGAGGAAGCTGATTTGTCCACGATGGATCTCAATTTAATCGGTACTAACAGGGTGGCAGATGGATGATCCCGAACAAACAGAGTGGCAGGAGGCGTGAACTTGTCGGTGACAGAACTTTCACGATCATCGGCGATGTTGGATTTGAACTATAGCCGCAGCTGGACTAAACACAAGCCATAGCCTCTGAGTATATGGGTTTTTTTTTTTTTTTTTTTTTTTTTTTTCAACATTTTATTTTCAATTTCAAATATATATAGATTTATATCAAATTGGAGTTTATGGTCTAGTTTATAGTGTTAGCATTATTATTATATAATATAAAATATATATTTACAAAATAACTAAACACACATGTATTTGTGGAATATTTATCTCAATAAAATAACTCACATAACTAAATGTATTTGGAATAACCTCATGAATAATTTGAAATGACATTGATTATATTTGATTTAAACCTCGTAGATATACATACAAAAACGAAAAAAAAAAATAAAAATAAAGATTTATAACTAAATGTAGTCAACCAAAATTGAGGATTCTAAATTTTAAGCCAAAATCTGAAATTTGTAAAAGAACTATTTTGCAAAATAACAAATATACATGTATATATATGACTACGTATGTGGAATATATATCTAAAATAAAACTAAAATTAAAATGGAGTCAACTTTATATCTGTACTTCTTCTAAATACATTTAAAATAATCTTCTATATATTTGAAATCTTAACTATAAATCGAACACTTTATATCCATAAAATAATCCGTGGAAGAACCCATGCACAAAGAAATAGGATTCTGACAACAAATGGAAGAAATGTAACTAACATATCATATTCCTTAATTTTAAAAATATATACCAAATACTTCCTCTAAACCTCTCTAAGTCAAAGGTAAGCCAAAGATATGGTTTAAATTTTAAAAAGTAAATAGATAACAAATACTTCAAAATGTATTATAAAATTTTTATATGGGGCCTTGGCCTTCTTCTCTTTTAACTATTTTCTATATTTAGATATATATAAGTTTAATTATTGAAGATATATGCTATCTACAAAATTTTATATTTTGATCCTAAACTTTCTATATAGACATCGTTAATCTTTTACTAACTCTTTTAATACTCAATTACCGACTTAGTACACGTTTAAAAAAAAGCATAATCTATGTATCAGGTAAACGAAGAAAATGTGTGTTAATAGATTGTGATGTTTCGATATTATAGTCTAAATCATATCCATATATGAAATGATACATCATTTCATCATGTAATCACTTTGACCTAAATAGTTGTAATGAAACAAATGACGTATTGTACCTCTAAACATATATCCATTATTATATCATAATTTTCCATATCTATAGTCTGCATCACATTTATACACGAAAAGATTTAACTCTTCATTTTGTAATTGTCACTTTGACCTGAATAGTTATGACCGAGCAAATAACGTGTTTGTCCATTCAAACATTTCTTTTATGGTCTAGTTCACACTTGTGGATAAAAGAATACATCATTTTGTATGTAACCACATTTTGACTTGAATAGGTGTAATGAATGACAAAATAGAAATTATAAAAATGATGTATGGACAAAATAGAAATCTAAAAATTCTACTTCTATATTTTTATTTATATATGTAGAGATTATAGACTCTGTACAATAATCTCAAAGATATAATTTACTTCCAATAAAAAAAATCAAATGTATAATTATATTAACCTCTATAACTATAAGTTACCTAATTTAGAATTCTCGCTCTAAAATATGTTTATACGTTTCTTAAATTATAATCATATATTGTTTAAAACAATTTAGATTGATGCATATTTTTTTTTCCGGCAAAATCCGCTAATTACAGTTTTGTAATATTTTTTTACGATTAAAATAATTTTTTTGAAATTTTTGTAAACTTCTTTTAATCTTAATAAGTACTTATTTGGTTACTATATCACTTTGATCACTATACAAACTTATTCAATTTTTATTAATACTGTTGGATATTTATAGTGAAAGAAAGTGAAACAACTGAATATTGAAATTTAAACAAATTAATTTCATTATATCGATTAAATTCATGGTTAGAAACTTTCAAATTGGATTGAAACTTCAAATTAGATGATGTTTTATGTACGAATTTAAAAATTGTAGTTACTTCAATTTGAATGAGTTATGTTTGATTTTGGTCAAGGTCAAGTAACAACTCATAAGAAGCATGCCTTGACTACCTATTGACATCTCTACAATATCTTAAGATTTTTAGTTATATCAATTTATCGGTCTTGTTATTTTATTTAGCTTACTTTTGGGTTGAACTTTATTATTGTATACAATGTATATACTGTATCTAGTTAAAATGTTAATAAATAATAAGAAATGGAAGAAATCAATCAGATGGAAAAACTGTAAATTATCATCAGTGATTTGCAAAGTGAATGATTGGATATCAATGAGTCATTCTAAGTTGTTGTGATTGAGAAATTGCCTTCTTCCTGGAAGAACTTCAAATGCTATCTCAAACACAGGCGAAACGAGTTGTCATGGAGAACCTTATGGTGAAACTCTATATAGAAAAGGATAACAAAAAAGAGATAAAAATATCACTCGAAGTCGAAGCCAAATCTCATATTGTTAAAGTTTCAAAACTAAACCCAAGAAGTAGAGTTTCAAGAAGAAAACTATGAATCATGGATTGAGGAATGGTGCAAGGAAGCACATTCGAGGAAACTTGGGTGTGTGGTAAGAATGGTCATACTACTGCAATGTGCAAATACAAGAAGGGACAAAATTCTAACAATTAGGCCAACGTCATGGACAATAATGATTCAGTTGTCATCATTTCTGAGGTAAAGATAGCTTCATACGCCAAAGGTTGGGGGATTGATATGGATGCTATTAGGCACAACTGCCAAGTCATTGTTTGTTATATATGAAAAGCTAGATGGCAGTGATAAGTTGTATATAGGAAATGCTCCAACTGCCTCTATTGAAATGGATTTCTAGAAAGAAACACCATTAATTTTTTACCTTCCAAAAATTCCTAGAAAAGATCTAAAATGTTTATGAGGGTTTTCTATGGATTGAAGCATAGGCAATTGCTTTTAGCATGATTGTTCTTAATGATTTTGAATGTTTGATCAAGGTTTGAATGATTCCATGATTTAAATTTTTCTTTGGTGAGTAGGCTTTAGATTAGATCATGTATGTTAGACTATCGTTTGAAAACACAAAGAGTAGTCGAAAAGCAGTAGATTGTTGCTTAAGAGTCTTAATGTCATGCTTTTTAATTTGGTTTCAAGAAATTAGTAATCAATTATGTTTACATGAGAAAATCTTTTTCTTCAAAAGATTCAATCCAAATAAAAACTTCTAGGTCTAGATGTTGTGTTAATTATTTCAAGAGTTAAAGCAATTGCGTTTATAATGCATTTGATGAAATCTATGCCCTAAAATGTCTCTTAGTTGATAATCTCCGTAATTGGTCACTTTATTGCTATCTTAGATTAATTTATGTTAGTAGCATTATAAGTCGGTCTCTTAAATAAAATTAGAATATGATTGACCAAACGTGTATAAATGATGAAAATGAGGATAAATATGGTCTAAGTGTAAGTATATACTATCGATGAAGTAATAAAACTTGAAGTATTCACAGAGTCGAATCTCACAAGACTATTTATGCAATTCAATTTTTTTAAGATAGAGTTTTTCGATGCAAACAAAGAGGTAGCTAGTAAGTAAGTGATTTTGAGGTTGAATGTTGATGAAAAGCAGTAAATAAGTGTATTGAACAAAGATGAAGTTATGTTTCAACTACACGGGCAGTCTGCCCTGAGCAATATAGATCTACTTGAAGGGGTTAAACCCATAGGGTGTAAATGAATCTATAAAAGAAAGAGAGATGTAGTTGGAAAGGTACAGACCTTCAAAACTAGACTTGTAGCAATGAGTTATACCTAGAGGGAAGGGCTTGACTTTGAGGAAACTTTTTCCACTGTTGTTATGCTCAAGTTTATAAGAATTCTCTTATTTGTAGCAACATATTATGATTATGAGATATGGCAAATGAATGTCAAGACTACCTTTCTAAATGGCAATCTTGAAGAGAGCAACTTTAAGTCTCAGTCTGAGGGGTTCGTAGTCCAAGGTCAGGAGCAAAAAGTTTGCAAGTTGAATTGATTCATTTATGGGTTGAAGCAGGCATCTAGATATTGGAACATTAGATTTGCTGCGATCAAATATTTTGGTTTTGATCAAAACGTTGATGAACCTTGTGTCTACAAGAAAGTCATCAACAATAAAGTAGCTTTTTTGGTACTTTATGTAGACGATATCTTACTCATTTGGAATGATGTAAGGTACCTTACTGATGTTAAAAAATGACTAGCAGCCCAATTTCAAATGAAATATTTTTTAGAGGTGCAGTATGTACTTGGGATCCAAATTATTAGGGATCAGAAGAAAATAATGCCAGCTCTTCTCAAGCAACTTCTATCGACAAAATATTGACTTGATATTCAATGCAGAATACTAAGAAGAGTTTATTACCTTTCAGGCATGAGGTTCACTTATCTAAGGAATAGTATCCTAAGACACCTCAAGAAATTGAGCATATGAGATATATTCTCTATACCTTAGTTGTGGGCAGTTTAATATGCTATGCTCTGCATGAAGGAACCATGAGGTTCGAATGCGGAAGCGGAATCTTCCCGATTTTAGATTTTCACATAATTGAATTCACAATACATATAATTATGCATAAACATTAAATTTACAACATGCTTTAGATTAGAGGAGAAAAAAAGGTTAGAGACCTGAATTTACCCTTAAAGCCAAAACCTTCTTCATGAATTTCCTTTTCTTGGGTTATGATCAAACATGCACCAAAAGGTCATCAATAAGGACACCACCACAAATGTTTCCTCTATATTCTTTGATGGAAAGAGAACTCTCAGAAGTGTGTGGGCTCTAAGTTTTGGGAGAGTGAGAAAATATTTAGAGGGGAGAAGATGTTTCTGTGTGTTGTCCAGGGAAAAACCACGACAAGAAAAACGGGAACTCCTGACATTGTTTTAAGGCGTCGGGAGTTAGGTCGTCGGGAGAGACGGTCTCTTCCAGCAAAGTAAAGAACCGTCGGGAGTTCCCTAGGAACTCTCAACGCATTAAAGCAGCATCGAGAGTTCCCGAGGATCCTGAAGGATCTCTTGATGCCCGTCGGGCGACGTCGGGAGAGGGGTCTGGTTTTCACAATTTTTTCTCTCTAAAAAAACCCTAACCCCCTTCGATTTTTTAGTTCGCCGCCCCTTTTCACACCGGTCGCCCCATTTTCCTCCTTCCCTTCACGCTCCCGCTACTCCCCCTTGTCGCCGCCCCTCTTCACGCCTACCTTTCCCCCTTCACGTCGTCGTCCGCTGTTCGTCGCCGCCTTCCCCCTTCATTTATTTTTCCTTATTTTGTATCTTAATTTAAGCCATTGTTTTTAATTTCTAGCATGTTGGTAATGTTGGTAATGTTTAATTTTTAGCATGTTACTAATGTTGGTAATTAATGTTGCTAATATTTAATTTCTAGCATGTTGGTAATCTAACGTGAATTATGAATTATGGATTGTTGATGTTATTGTAGATTGAGTTTTTTTTTCCTTTTAATTCTTAAGGTTATGGATTACTTAATTTAGAAAAAAAATATTGTACTTAACGCATTTAATATTTTAAAAAAGTTTATAGAATCTATTAGACATAAAACTAAATTTTGTGTCTAATAGAAAATTGAACTTTAAATTTTGTGTCCAATAGGGTTGTAAATTTTAGAAGATGTTGAATAGATGAAAGGCCTATATTAGACACAAAATTGAAAACTTGGAGACGTACTAAATAAAACATTTGAAAGTTGTTAAGACAATTTAAGCGGTCTAGGAACCTATGTGTTTATTTTACCTTAAGAAATGAAAATTATGGAACTCTATGCTTAATAATACTTTGCACTTTGTCCTCTAATCCAGGTTATTGTTTTGGATTACAAGTTGGTCAGAAAATATTTATTTTTAAGGATGAATAAAGAATGGATTAATCTAAGGAATAAGTTATCAGTTGAGAATAGAAAAGGAGTATCACAGTTCTTAGATATGGCAAGGTTTCATGTAAATGATTCCAGAAGAATAAGATGTCCATGCAAGAATTGTATGAATTCAATTTGGGAAAAGATAGATATTGTGAAACGACATCTATTAACATATGGAATATCTCCCTCATATTGTGATGGGTATATCATGGAGAGTCAGTAAACTTATTTAGAAGTCATACAAGTCATTCAATACAGGATGTTGAAGTAGATATTATTGAGAGTAATACTGTCGAAGAAAATGAGATGTTGAATCTTATAAATGATTTACAAGTTCCAATTGAAAACAAAAATGCAAATGAAGGAAGGATTGAGAATAATGAAATGTCCTTTAATGGTCAAGAAAGAGATACCACGAACTTATTCGAAGATTTAATGACCGAAGCATGTAATGAAATATACCCTGGGTGTTCGTAATTTTCGTCATTAAACTTTTTAGTGAAGTTGATGCATATCAAAATTCTGAACGGCTGGAGTAACAAATCGTTTGACATGTTGTTGGAATTGTTAAAAGTAGCATTTCCAACGGCAACTCTATACCTACTTCCTTTTATGAAGCCAAGCAAAAATTGCGTGATTTAAGCTTAGGTTATGAGTCTATTCATGCGTGCAAATATGATTGTGTATTGTATTGGTGAGTCTCAGTATAAAGTTAATGATGACAAGGGTAAAAAAATACCACATAAGGTATTGCGTCATTTTCCATTGATACCGAGATTAAAATGATTATTTGCATCAAAAGAAGGCGCTTCTGACATGAGATGACATAAAGATAAGCGAGTTGAAACAGATGACGTATTGCAACATCCAACTGATGCAGAGGGGTGGAAACATTTTGATCATGAATTCCCTCATTTCACTTTAGATCCACGAAACATTCGTTTGGGATTAGCTTCAGATGGGTTCAATCTGTTTGGAAATATGAGCACTTCTTATAGTATGTGGCCTGTGGTGATAATTCTTTATAATTTTCCCCCTTGGAAATGCATGAAGGAAACAAACTTCTTCATGTCTTTGCTTATACTTGGTCCAAAATCTTTTGGAAAGGAAATTGATGTTTACTTGCAACCGTTGATTGAAGCGTTGAAAGAGTTGTGGACAATTGGTGTGCGAACTTATGATTCTGTTGTTGGTGAGTTTTTTCAACTATATGCTACCTTATTATGGACGATTAATGACTTCCCTGCGTACGGTGACTTATCTAGGTGCAGTACAAAAGGTTATCAAGCATGTCCAATATGCAAAGAAGATAACTCATTGTAATGACCGGATCCTTACATATTATGGTCCGACCGCTACGACATGCATACTTAGACTTTTTTATCATGAGATGAGTTTTGGCAAAAATCTCAAAAGAACATATCTAAGATTTTATTAATAAGGTAGAAAACTATATAAAAAGTTTATTTTACAAAACACCAGGATCCATAAAACATCAGCATAGTGATACAAAAATGCATATGCCTATAATAGTGAGTTTGATGGTTGGCCATTTGTGCGACGTCCAGTTCTGCCACCTACCTTATGTCCGTACCTACAAAGTCTGTAAAAATAAAATGAGTATATAATATACCCAGTAAGTAGTTCTCACTTAGGGTAGTGACCAAATGCACAATCACATGCAACATGTCCGGAAAACATATGATTGGGACCAAAAACATATAATAATATGTGGTGGTCGGTTATGCTTCTAACATAAATTTCTCCGCCTTGATAGAAAGATGAGGACTTAGGTGGAAACTAACCCATCTGATGATTAGTAGGTCATGCATTCAGTAGGGCCAGAGTCGCATCCAACATCAACCATTAACATAAACGTAAGATTGGACTAGAAGGGTATAACCATACATACCCTGTTAGTCCCTAGCATAATCTTGACATAGAATTGGGTCTAGAGGGGTGCAACCATACATACCCTGTTAGTCCCTAGCATAATCTTGACATAGAATTGGGTCTAGAGGGGTGCAACCATACATGCCCTGCTAGCCCTAGAAGCATAACCTTTATCTAATTAAAATTTAATCTTATTTCATCGTTGTGAACAAACATAATGCATGGGGTCCCTTGTCGATAAACGTATTTTAAACATGTAATACAACATAACAATAACATAATTATGATACATATTAAAGGTACACTACCATGAAATACTTAAAGATAGGGTGAGATAAACTACTTATCTTGACTGCGATCCTAGTTATTCCTTATTATTCTTTATGGTTTAATCAGTAGAGCTTTCCCTCTTAAACTATAAGGAAATTGGGCAGCACTTCCCTCGCGTTTCCTCCTTCTAACTAACAGAATTACTTCACCTTTTTCACATGATTTTTACTACTAAGTTTTGTTTGAGAATGAGTTTAACTTCCAGCCCAAATCCTCCTATTTATAGTCGTTTCTAGCTCTACTCTGTGTGACAACTCATCCTACAAATGGCTTCTTTAAAATTACTTAGGTTTCAGAATTTCTCTTAATAAGACACCTAATTTTGGCTAACGTTTGCCCTTACGTCTTCAACCTTTATTTGTATTCAATTTTAGGGTTTCCATATATAATCTATAAGTTCGTGGCCAAATCCAACGCATAATCCACGCTTTTGTCCAAAATCTCGCTCTCNTTTTGTCCAAAATCTCGCTCTCTCCAGCTTTCTCGCTGGTTTGGCTCTCGTGGCTCTCGCTCTCTCCAGTTTTCTCGCTGGTTTACTCTTGTGGCTCTCGCTCTCTCCAGCTTTCTCACTGGTTTACTCTCCTGGCTCTCGCTCTCTCCAACTTCTAATTAATCCTCCCCTATTTTGCCTCTTTATTCATTATTTTTGGATAATTAATAAATTTCTTACTTTTTTCCAATTCTAAATTTTCACCCGATTTTCCTATTAAATTTATTTGCTTTCCCCCTTAAATAAAATTTGACATTTAATTTTCTATACTGTATGCGTACAAATTTGGGTTGTTACACTCGTCCTTCGGGATAAAGGGAAAATATCATTTATGGGACATCGACGTTATCTTCCGAAGAATCATAATTGGCGTCGAAGTAGACAACATGATGAAAAAGTTAAACGTAGGCCTCCACTAGTCGTAATGAATGGATAAGAGATATTACAACAAATAAATATGCTAAACTTTTCTGTGCTTAGAAAACATCCATCGAAGCAAGATAAAAAAAAGAAAGTGAATTTTAAACTGGACTAAAAAAGGTATTTTTTTTCCAACTTTCAAATTGGTCCAGACTATTGTTACAACATAAATTAGATGTAATGCATATTGAAAAAAACATATGCGACAATTTGGTGGGCACATTGTTAAATATTGAAGGAAAGACAAAGGATACAACGAACGCTCGATTGGACTTACAAGATTTGAAGATAAGAAAGGACCTACACTTGATACAGGTCAAGAACAGATTTGTAAAACCACACACAGTATACACATTAACAAATGGTGAACGGATTTCGTTTTGTAAGTATTTGAAATCAGTGAAATTACCTGATGGATTCATATCTGGCATATCATGATATGTCAATGACAAAGATGGAAAAATATCGGGGCTGAAAACACACGACTGTCATGTGTTGCTTCACAGACTACTCCCTATTAGTATTCGAGCATACCTACCGAAGAATGTATCCACTGCTATTGTTGAGTTGTGTATATTCTTTCGCGACTTATGTGCAAAGACAATATGTGTAAGTGATTTGAACAAACTACAAGCAGACATCATAGTCATACTTTGTAAATTGGAGAGAATATTCCCACCTGCCTTTTTCGATGTAATGGTACACCTTGCAGTTCTACCATATGAAACCAAAGTGGTGGGTCCAGTTAGTTACAGTTGGATGTATCTTATTGAAAGAAGTTTACGAACATTAAAATAATTTGTACGGAACAAAGCACATCCCGAGGGGTCTATAGCAAAAGCATATGCAATGAATGAATCATAGAACTTCTGCTCGCGATATCTAAGTGGGATTGAAACGAGATTCAATAGAGATGAATGAAATGATGATAACATTCCCGATCACGAGATATTTGGTGAATTTGAATTATTTAGGCAGAGGGTACGACCATTAGGGGCGTCAACTTTACGGACGCTATCAGCGGAGGAAAAGCATATTGCACATTGGTACATTCTCAACAATTGCAAAGAAATAATAGACTATCGCAAGTACGTTTCAAATTTTTTCCTTTTCTAAATTCTAGGGTATCTCCTTTGATATAACATTTAAATGATAAATATTGTAGGTAACATTTAAGGTTAATTCGTCGTGAAGCTCAAAGCACCTCTGACTTATATATAAAACATCAACACAAATTTCCCGATTGGTTCAAATCACAAGTATACATAGTCATTTTGTAAGCAACAATTGAGGGATGTTTCATTCTTCGTATTCATTTTTAATGTATAAGTAATTATCAGGTTCTATAACGGCGCGAGAGAGAAGATATCTCCAATGATTTATTTTCACTTGCAATGGGGTCTTCATCTGAGGTTCGCTCTTACAATGGATGCATTGTTAATGGGGTACGATTTCACACTGTAGAGCGTGATAATCGTTGAGCTATACAAAATAGTAGAGTCATAGTGGCCGAGGAGATCAATGAGAACACAAGTGTGGATAACAATTTCTACGGTGTTGTAGATGAAGTATTAGATTTGCAATATGCGAACAGAAGACGCGTTTTCTTGTTGAAGTGTAGATGGTTTGACACAGATAACAACAAAAGTAATAGGACACATGTGGATTTAGGATACAAATTGATCAATACATCACACTTTTGGTATGTCGACGAGCCTTTCATCTTTGATATCCAAGCACAACTAGTCTTTTACATTGATGACATCAAACATGTAGCAATTGGAAAGTTGTTCAAGTAGTCCAAAATAAATGAATATGGGATGTACCGAAAGTGGATGATGTTGAAAACGTACAACTAGATTTACTAGAAATTTTTTGTGCCATCTGAGTGGATGAAACCATTAAGGAGGTTACTTTATGCAAAGTTGACGTTGATCCTATAGTTGTGGAAAGACCAATTACTATACATGGTGATCATAACTTCATAAACGATGATGATGAAGAACAATTATCTCCCAATAACAGTTCAAATGCTGATGAATAATTTGAATTAGATTACGATGATGAGTAATGATGTATCTACTAAATTCTCTTTATCTCTAGCTTACACGTATTTATTGTTAATTTAATATTGTTTTCTCTCTTTTGTGTGTGTATAGATACGATGTCAACCCCTAATAGGCAACGGGAGACTGATGAAGAATTCCAGGAGTTATATCTAGACAACATGGTACCTTCTGTGGGTGATACTTTAGGTTAGTATATTTTGAAATATATTTTGTTAATTGAAATACATCATAAACAGTTTTAAATTTTTTATTCTTCAGATAGTGGCTCAGCATTCAATCGGAAGAAGCGAGAGCATTCATGGAACATCGAGTTGGAAAAATACGTACAAAAACATAGGAGAATCATAATCGTGATAAATGAGGGGGAGACGAAACCGATATCTCAACATTCAGCTCGTTTTAGTAATGCCATCAGCGTCGCCATGAGATCCGCATTTCCAGTACGTTGTCGTACTTTTGTTGAGGTTCCAAACGAGTTCATAGAATTGGCTAAAAGTCAATTATTGGTAAGTAATTATAAGTTTATTCTTTTACACTCATGAATATCATCTATGCTAATTCTTCCCTCCCTCTTTTGTTGGCTCATTTCGATCTTGATCTGTCCAGTCAACGACTTAACCGTTTCATAGAATATCAAATGCAAAACTTGTTGAAAGAATTTAGATCAGATTTGCACAGACATTATAGAAAGTGTGGAGATCCTCAGCAAGCACGTGCCTGTTTGCCTACTTAGCTTAAAAATAGGCCAGAAGATTGGTACTTTTTGTGTGACCGCTTCGAGAGTGAAACGTTTCAAGTACAATATTTATGGTGTGTATCATTTGCTGCACTTACTAATACATCACACTATTGACATATTTTTTTTTTCTTCAAATGTAGGAAATGTCTGTGACAAACCAGAAGAATAGAGAGAAATTATCATTCGACCACATAAGTGGATCGAAGTCATTCCTGCAAATTCAGATAGAGTTGCAGGCAAAGGAGGGTCGAGAAATAGGACTTGTTGACCTATTTAGGGAAACACACTCTAAAGGTGGCAAGTTTGTGAACGAGGCAGCTGAAAGTTCACATGTAACATTTTTTTCTTTACTGTCGTATTTTTTTTTAACTTTTAACTTTAGTCGCTCGTTCTTATCCATTTAATTATTATGTCTAGCATCAAATGTTGGAATTACAATCCAGCCCCAGTACTGTAGAAGGTTCTCAACCACTAACAGGGGATGAAATCTGTGAGATGGTTTTGGGTAGACGACCTGGATATTCAAAAGGTCTAGGTTGGGGCTTTAAGCCTAAGTCAAGAAGGAGTACCATGTCATTAAGCTCGTCATCTACTCAAGGAATAGAGGCGGGAATGGATGAATTAAGAGTCAATTTCCAACAGTCTCAGTCGAGGATTAAGGAACTCAAAGACATTCATAGAAGAATGCAATAGGATCATGCGAGACAAATGGAAGAAATGAAAAATATGATTGAAGACATGGTACGATCACATAGAAGAGACCCATCAAATTAGGTATGATTACTACATTTATTAGTTGTGTAATATGTTACTATCCTGCAGTTATGGTAACAAAGTTTAGTTATGTCTTAAGTAGCTTTCTGCAGTTATGGTAGCAAAGTTTAGTTATGTCTTAAGTAGCTTTATGCAATTATGGTAGCAAAGTTTAGTTATGTCTTTAGTTATGTCATTTAAAGCTTCAAAACTCTCATACAAATTAGATAAGCATCCCACCATACCTTGATGTTTCAAAAGCCCAATCACAGTCCCTAAATCTCGCTCTCAACATGAATCTCACTCTCTCCCTGAATCTCGCTTGCAAAGATGCCCTCAGCAGCTTCACACCCTGATTGACATCCAAAGTAATGACTTTTTCCACCAAAGCACCAACTTCTTTGATATTAAACTAGTTTAGAAGAGTAATACTAGAAATGGTGGACATTGGTTTCATAGTCAAATCATCCATCACCATGTAAGTAACCATATCCTTTACAAACCCTCCTCCCATATTTATTTTTGCCTGTGTAGTTGCACTATTAGGTGGATTAAAAAATTCAGAGGCCTAGTTCATAACATACGAGCAACTCGAACAAAGATATTTAGGATTACTAGAAACTTTATAGTCACATCTATAAGAGCACATGTATAACTTCATTTGATCAGCTAAAGATTCAATATTAGACAAAAGCAAGGTAGAGCCAGACAGTGAAACTTTAGACTTCAAAAGGGTGTCTTTGCTCTGATTTGGTTGTAAATATGTGTCATTTAAAGCTTCCTTACTCTCATACAAATTAGATAAGCATCCCACCATTCCTTGATGTTTCAAAAGCCCAATCACAGTCCATGTATCTCGCTCTCTCCATGAATCTCGCTCTCTCTCTGAATCTCGCTTGCAAAGATGCCCTCAGCAGCTTCACACTCTGATTGACATCCAAAGTAATGATTTTCTCCATCACAACACCAACTTCTTTGATATTAAACTTGTTCAGAAGAGTAATACTAGAAATGGTGGACATTGGTTTCACAGTCAAATCATCCATCACCATGTAAAGACTAGAATCTCGCTCTCTCCCTGCCTCTCACTCTCTCCCACCATGCCTTGCAAAACATATGTTAATTTAATTCAACTTTTTTAAAAATCTTAAAAGGGATCACTATTTTATGCCCTGTTTTAATTTAATTAAGATGTGTAATTGTGCTTTTGTTCGTTCATGCTTACATATGAATATGATTCATATCATTGAATTTTGTAATGTAAGCAACGAATAAGAAATTCTCAACTGTTATTTTCATCTTAAACTCATAAGAAATTCTCAATTGTTATATTTAATTAAGATGTGTAATTTTTTTTTTCCTTTTCTTTTGATCTTATTTTTATTATTAAATTAGAGGGAGCCTTAACTTGTGATAACAAAGGAATTAAAAGGGAGACTTAAGCAAATTACATAGCAAAGGGGTAGTTAGCCCAATAAGCCCCAACTACAGATTGGGCTAGAATCAAGGCTCATCCTATCATCGAGAGAAGTGAAAGGCTCGCAACAATTGTTGTTTCAATATTCCTAAGGCCCAAACTTACATAAATGGATATGGATTTGAATTGAAAGCTCTCCACTTAGACCCACTAAAATAAAAGAAGAAATGATAATTGCAATAAGTGGTACTTTTAGGGGTATTAATCAAGTGAACAACAATATATTTAAAGAATTACAAAATAACAAAATCTATCAGTAATAGACTCCATCTCTTATAAACTCTTATCATTGATAAACTCTATCATCAAAAGACTCCTACCAACGTTGAAGTCTATCACTGATAGACTCTGTTTCTTTCCTCCTTCCAAGAATATTTCTTTACTATTATTCTACCCCATTATCCTATGCATGCACTAATATTATTTTGAGATCAGCTAGCCCTTCTTACATACTTCTCATGCAAAGTTAATTTTTACTAGATTCCAATCTAAAAGATCATATAGAACTTTCAAAAATTGAAAAATAGGGGAAATTGAATTGTTTATCGATATAACATTTCAATGTTTTTGTTTTATTGTAGAATGTTGTTCAGAGATGAGCTGGACAATTGTTGAAGATGTTGTGTTCGATAAGTGTTCTAGATGTTGTTCTCATTTTACTTCTTTTATGTATTTCTAATATGAATGTTTATCAACTTCGTTTGGATATTGTAATTTTTTACTTGTTATAAAATGGACTTCATTTTCGTTTATGTGAATCTTTATTTGGTATAATATGTTTCACAGGATTTTAGATCAAATTTTAAAAAATTACAAACGATATATTAAATTTTAATACTTCCCACGCATATAGGATCCCCCGACACACTCTAAAATGGCGTCGGGAGTTAGGGGGAACTCCCGACGCGTTGTAGCTCGTCGGGAGTTCTAAGAACTCCCGACGACTGTTTATGCGTTGGGAGATCCTCTTCCGACGAATTTTCCACACTTTTCCGATGAAATAAGACATCGAGAGAAGTCAGAATTCCTGTAGTGAACCTAGAGAGTCTCTTTTGTACCAAATCTCATGGAATAAGAATGTCTCATAAAAATCTTCCCATCACACACGTTCATGCTAGACAATTAAGAGGAGAGAAGTTATTTCCCTCCCTTTAATTTTGAAAAATGAAATAAAATTAAAATTAATTTAATTTAAATTTAAATTATATATATATAATAACTAACTGATTATATATGTATATAACTATATGTTATATCATATATAATACATAACCTATAATTTGTATATTGTATCAAATACAATATAATCTAGAGTTTTTATTTCTATAAACAGCATTCCTCTCTAAATAGACTTTATATGTATCGATAAACAGAATTTTCTCCATATAATTAGTATTTGAATCATATTCAAATTTAATTCCTCTCTAAATAGACTTTATAATGTATCAAATACATTATATTAATCATATAATATATAATTAATTTAAATTAATTATAACGCATATAATTAATTCCCTCAATTAATTTGAACAATTAGAATTAATCCAAAATTAATTCTCAATAATCCTTGTTGAACTACAGAGTGGATCTTATGAACCTATAAATTAAAGCTCCAATGGTGCTTGAATAATTAATTAAACTCCTTTAATTAAATTATTCAACATCCATTAACTGTCAGTCACTTCACTAAAGACCGACAGCTGCACTCTTCACACTACCGATATATTTTTGTGTCCATTGGATATAACTAGTCAACAGTGCAATAACCCTTCACAAATTGCTTGTAAGTACAGCTCGGCCAAAATTACTATTTTGCTCTTGTAGTTACATCTAACTCTTTAAGTACCACTGATCCCTCTAATGAACGATAGGTCATATTCCAACTGTGACCAAACACTTCTCGAGCTAAGAGAGGATGTGCGCCACACTATTCAAGCCTCGGAATCAGCCCTTAAGGGAGCAATTTATCCACTTATCCCGGCATTAGGAAAGAAGTGAATTACGTCTTGTGTAGCTATGTTCCTACCTCCTCAATTAGACGAATCCCCAAAATAGTAGGCTTATTAAGTCAGTGATCTGGCCACTCTCACCCATACAAATCAAAGGACCGCCTTCATATGCAGAAGTTCACAACTCACTCAGAATTCAACTCATGTCACCTATGGTCATCCTTGTGAAATGTAAGTCTATACTACTAACGGTGTTGTATAAAGAGACTATTCATTTCTTGGTTCAGTCTTATACATAAACTATTTTGTATAAAACACCCTTGCTTACAAGTCTCTACATGAATGATCAAGATCAGATCATTTGTAGAACTTTACAATAATTGTAACATCTATAAAACGGGTCATATTTTTGTCACCAAGATAAGGTATCCAACCTTATCCATCTACTACAAACCATTTAGGTTATCACTTAAACATGATTCATTTGTATGTCTCTACATACATGTTTAAGCTACACAAGATAACCTTGGATGTTAGTTATTTGTTTTATGGGTTAATGCTACTAAATGTTGAATAAAATATCTCATATTTTATTAAATAAATAAAAAAAATTGTACATTACAATTATAAACTACAGGACTCGCGAGATTTAGGGCATCAACCCAACACTGCACTAGGCTAGACATTTGTTATACAGTGGGAATAATCAGTAGATACTAGCCCAATCTAGGGTTAGACAATTGGACTGCGGTTAAGAACATCCTCAAGTATCTTAGGAGAACAATGGACTATAAGCTAATGTATTGAGCTAAGGATTTGATCCTTATGTTATACACCGACTCTAATTTCCAAACTGACAAGAATTCTAGGAAATCCACGTCTGGATCAGTGTTCACCCTAAATGGAAGAGTTGTAGTATGGTGTAACATCAAGCGAGGATGCATTTTAGACTCCACAATGAAGGCTGAATATGTGGTTGCTTGTGAAGCAACAAAGGAAGCAGTTTGGCTCAGGAAGTTCCTAAGTGATTTAGAAAAAGTTTCAAATATGGACTTGTCTATTACCTTATACTGTGACAATAGCGGGACAGTAGCCAACTCTAAAGAGTCTCACAGCCACAAACGAGGAAAACATGTCCAGAGGAAGTATCACTTGATATGAGAGATTGTGCAACGAGGAGATATGATTGTCATAAATATCACTTTGGAGCACAACATTGTTGATCCATTTATGAAGGCTCTCTCATCATTTAGAGAGTCTAAGTCTTCAAGACATATACATTGTATAATCTAGGGCAAGTGGGAGATGTGTAATGGTATATGGATGTCCTAATTTATTGCATTTACTCACCCTTCCCACTTCTTTGGGTTTTGATATTATTTACAACCCACTGACAAGAGTTTTAGTTCAAATGGGAGTTTGTTGGGCTTTATGCTCTTAAACTCGTAGATAGTAAATGTAAATAATTGATTGTCATCAATAAAGAGTTATCACTATTATTTCAATAAGTGTAATTGATTGTGTTGTATTCATTTTGTCTTAATAACCCTAAGTTTAATAAACTAACATCTAAGGTTGTCTTAAGAGTCTTGAACTGTATGTAGAGACATACAACGATCAATGTTCAAGATACAACCTAAAGGGTCTATAGTATAAGGATAAGGTTGGGTACCTTATCCTAGTGACACTATAGATATGACCCACTTTATATTTGATGCAAACAAAATGATCCAACACGTTCGTGTAGGTGATATGCGAGTGAAGGTATCCTATGCAATGGGTTTGCATAAGACCGAACCATGAATAGTAACCACTAGATATAACACCGTTGACTAGTTGAGTGTATTATGACTTCTGTTCACGAGGAATTGTTCTTTGATTTGTATGGGTGAAAGTCGTCAGTTCACCGACTCAATGAACTTACCATTTTGAGGACAAGATCAAGCGGGGAGCTGGTAACATAATAATACAAGATGGATATCACTTCTTCCTGACTTTCAAGTAAGTAGATGAATGTTCCCTTAAGTGGTATCTCCATGACTTGAATAAAGGGCCTTACGCTTTCTATGGTCAAGGGTTTCTGTTTAATGGTTGGACCATAAATAGGTTGTTCATTAGAGGAGCACTGGTACTTAAGGATACATAAGTAATCCACAGGTAAAATGGTAATTTAACCCAGTTGGTGTTGCAACACTTGCGAAAGATTAACCTGTTGTTATTGGTCTATATCCGTGAACACATATATATCTGCAGTGAGAAAAGTGCAGTTGTGGGTCTTTAGTGAAGTGTAATCATAGTTAACGAGTATTGATTAATTTGGTTAATGAGTTTACCCAATTAATCTCATATTGTTGGAGCTTTTGATCTGTAGGTCCATGAGGTTCCCTTCCTAGCTCATAAAAGGAATTGAGGTAACTATGTCTTGAATAGAATTTGAAATGTTCAAATTTACTTAGGGAAATAATATAATGTATAATTATCTGTTATAATACAAAGTTTATATTTTAATTAAACTTTATAATATAAATTTAATTTTGGATATGATTCCGAATTAATTTATGGGAGAATTAAATATTTGAAAGAGTTCAAACATTAGTTTAATATAAATCTCACTATAATTAAGCATGTTCATACATTTTTAATATGTTATAAGCATTATAATGTATGGTTTTTAATGCATGAGGTGGATATGATTTCATGAGTTATTTAGTATATTTTGATATGTTAAATATATGAAATTGGAAAAGCATGATGCATTACATTACTTAGATGAATATAAAGAGTTATTTTTGTTGGGGTTTGTGCCCTACAGTCTCGTGTTCTGTAGTTTGTAAACAGTTTGTACGAACGCTTGTGTTGTACAATATATGATATTTACTTCACATCTTGATTTTGCTCAGTTGTATGTTTTCTTTGCTTTACCCCAAACCAATAAACATAAAATCCCTAGTTATTTGTATGTAACTTAAGCATGTATGTGGTGACATACAAGTGGATCATGTCGTGAGTGATAACCAAAATGGTCTATAATATATGGATATAGGAGGGAAACCTTATCCTGGTAACGTTATGGATGCGGCCCGCTTTGTGGAATGGTCACAAGTGTTGTGACTTGTCACAGATGGTCTGATCCTGATCATTCGTGTAGGCGACATGCGAGCGAAGGCGTCCTATACAAAGAGTTTGTATAAGACCTGACCATGAAGTGTTTAACGTCTCGTTATATAACATCGTTCATGACAGAGACTTCACTTCATTAGGATGACCATAGGTAACATGACCTCAATCCTGAGTGAATTGGGAACTCCTGCCATTGAGGGCAGTCATTTGATTTGTATGGGTGCAAGTGGCCAGGTCGCCGATTCAAACCTACCATTTTGGGGATTTGTCTAATTTGAGAGCTCGGAACTCAGCTACACAAGATGGAATTCACTTCTTCCCAGAGGCAGAGGTAAGTAAATAGATAGCTCCCTTAAGGGTTGATTCCAGGGCTTGAACGATGTGGCACCACACACATTCTCTTGGCCCGAGAAGTGTTCACACATAGTGGGACTATGTTGTATTGTTCATTAGAGGAATAAGTGGTACTTAAGGAGTGAGATGTAACTACAAGGACAAAATGGTAAATTGGCCCAGCTGTACTTACGAGCATTTGTGAAGGTCATCGTACTCATGATTGGTTATATCCGATGGACATAGAAATATATTTGTGGTAAGAAGAGTTCAGCTGTTAGTCTTTAGTGGAATGCCTGACAGTTAACGGATGGTAGATCTCGTGGCTAAAGAGTTTAGTCAGCTATTCACGTACCGTTGAAACTTCGAGCTATAGGTCCATAAGGTCCCCTGGGTAGCTTGGATAAATTCGAGAATCAGTGTTTGGGTCAGTTTGAAAAAGTGGGAGTTCGATTATAAATGATATAATTGAACTAGTTATTTATATATGATATAATTGGCTAAATGTATAAGATACATCATTTTGGAGAAATATAGATATAAATATGATTTATATCAAGTAGAGGAGAAATTACTATAGTAGATATATGAATCAAACTATAGGGTAAGAATATAATACGATTATATTCATTAATTATGAAATTGGTTAATTATGAGATAATTGGCCGTATTATTCTCCTCAATCGTGCGTTAGTGGGAGCAACCGAATTCGGTTATTGTCACTGAAGAATCAAATGAAAATTGGTTTTCATTTGGCAAAAAGTTCAAAAAATTCGCAATCGGTGTGAAAACGTAAACGATCGCCTAGCTTGAGAGCCTGTACAATAGTAGCCCATTGTCTAAACGATCGCACACAAGCGCCTAAACGATCGCATGCCTGTCCCTAAAGGATCGTTTAGCTTTCCTAAACGATCGCATGGCGTGCCAAATTTTCTAAACGATCGTCTACCCTTTATTAAACGGTCGCTCAGCAAAACTTACACGATCGTGTAGCTTCATCTAAACGATAAGCATCACAGTTATACGATAACTCTTTCTCTCCTACTTGTTTATCTTCTACACGATCTGTCTTTTCTCCTACCTCTACCAAATTCACCAATGACCACACTTTGGACTCTCACTCTGAGAATACCAAGGGCTTCAGCTGGTGGTGTCGTCTCCACTGCTTACTTGTTCATGACTGTTCGTGGTGCTACAGTTCGTGTAGACGACAGTGCTGTTGTAGCCGACTGATTTACTGAGCGATAGAGCGTGTAAAGATTCTTCCGTTGCTTTAAGTTTAATGTTTGAAGAGAGTCTTCAACTAGTATGAGTACTTTTTCCCTTGTGTTTTATTGTTCGAAGCATGCCGTTAATTAGTGTTAATTTGCATAACTATCTGTTAGAATGTGTATGTTGTATTTCGGTCACAATGAAATCGGAAAAATTCAAATGCGCTCATGGATGCTCTTCGTTAAGAGTTCTTTCAATTGGTATTAGAGCTAGGTTCTGATATTCCAATTTCATTTTGCAACGAATTACATATACGTTTTTGGTGGGTGCATATCTACTCTGTTTACTCATTAAAATTCTATGGATGTGCGGATTAATGGATATTTTCGTGGATGTTAGCCTCGATTTGATTTCATTCTTTTACATTTTCGGTTGATTATAAAGGCTCCTATGTTTTTTTGCATTAATAATCATTATTGAGTCGGTAATTCAAATTCTATTTGAGTCTTGAGTCATTCGTGAAGAAGATCGAAGCAAGGATTGCAGTTCTTCGAGGAAGGAGACGATCAAGGGTTGATCAGGTCATGTAGACGATGGGGTAAGCGATCGCTGAGTATCGGGTCGTGTAGATGATGGGATGCTCGTGTATCCTTTAACGCGCACGCGCACTAGATGATCGTTTAGTTCAGCAAGCTTGATTGCTTAGTAACTGACTAAACAATCGATTAGCAACGCACGGTAAATCATTTACCTTTCGTCGCATTAAGCGATTGCCTAGACGATTAGGCTTCGCAACCTCGTTGTCGTGTAAGTGATCGTTTGGCTTATGCACTTATCGTCTAGTGTGTGTTGAGCGATCATCTACCTTCAACATTTACTACACAATGGAGTCCTCCTGGCGGTTCAAGACCTGATTCGCTTGTGAACTGGTTTGCTTGGTGAAAAATGTAATAGATAGGGTTATTTCATTCCAGTTTTTTGTAAAGGCTCATTCTGGTCCATTAATCCTTAGTTTAATACATGCGTTGTATGGTTTTTATATGTCATATGGTATAAACATAAGTAAATCCCACCTTAGGTTATGCATTGATCATGCATCATCTCTTTACTGTAAATGTTATAATTTAGAGAAGCATGATTTAATTATGTAAGTGCATGCTCATGCATCATATAATATAAGAGTTATATTTATGCATGTATAAAAAACATTGACATGCATCATCTTTATATTATAATTATTATAGTATAAGGGTGAATGGTAAGCATGTTTTGCTTGGTTATTACGCGTATATAAAAGTTATGTAAAGTAATGATCGGACATTGCATGCAGCATGACACATAGGTTCTTTTATAAACATTTAACACCTTCTTGTGCGCAATGGTTTTTTAGTTGTTTTTTAAAAAAAAAAAAAAATTAAAAAAAGTTAAAACAGACATGCATGCTCACTTAGGTTTAATTCATGTTTTAAAATGTCTAAATCTTGGATCACATAGACCTAAGATCACGGTTCCAATATGATTACCAACCCTAAGGCTTTAATCTTTTACTCAGTTTAATAGGATTAAATTGACTAATAAAACGTTAAAGTGTAGCAAATATATCTATAAGGGACCTTTTGTCTAAGGCGGGTTTTGTCTAGGATGGGGTATTTAAGTTGACGAAAACGTAGCACCCCTACCTGGGAACTTACCTGAAAAGGTGAATTAGATAGATTTGATGCATGCATGCAAGTTAAGGACAATCCATTAAAGTGTTTAAATGTGACTACTTGAACTTGTTCATATTTCATAGATAAAAGTTGTTTATGAGCAAATTTTAAAAAGATGAGTTAGACTAAAATTAGTAGCCGGATTATCTAGGTTAATGAACCCCTAGGTAGAACATTCAGTGGGAGGTACTTGAGGCATAAGATAATTCACTTAAACCTTTCATGTTTCTCCTAAATAGTCCACACCATGAGATCTACCCTCGACCTCGAGGCACCTTTGGCGTGTCCCCCTAACGGATGGTGTTTGGGTAGGTCAATATCAACGTGGATGGAGAGAATGTTCATAATAAGTGTAGGAAGTGCGACAGCATATCCCTCGGTCTCCCTCGTTGGGTTGAATAAAGTTACTGTGCATCACCTCAAGGCACCCTGGGAGTGTCCCCCTAAAGGATGGCAGTTTTATGCATTTCTTTATTTGATCTCTCGTAAGAGGATAAGGTAACTTATTCTCTTATCCTAATCTGCTTCTTCAATACGGTGGGCTCATTAGGGCGGGACTCGTGCACCGAAAGCGAGGGGTCACACTTACACGGAATTGTTAAAGGTTAACAGTTCTGAACCAAAAAATGGTGGCTGTTAGGTTCAGTTCCAAGAGTTGATTCTGTCTAGTTGTTAAGAATGTCTCATCCCAGCGAAGGGGTATCTGATCACCCCATCGGTGACGTTTGTCCTGCCTCACTAGGGCATCATTACAAAATAGAAGTCTTTCACTTAAGGTACTTGAAACTATTTTACAAAACTAATTAGTTAAATGTGGTTTAGCAAAATCTGATAAAGTATTGTTCGTATTTTCAGCAACAACTTTTTCAAAATGGCAACAGCCATGTTAGCTTTGCTAAGCACTGAAAAATTAACTGGCAATAATTTTTCGACATGGAAACACATGATCACGACGATCCTAATCATCGAGGATCTCATGTTCGCCCTTACAGAGGTCTATCCTCCTATTCCAGCTTCAAATGCTGCTCGAAATGTTCGAGAGGCATACGAACGATGGACACGGGCGAATGAGAAGGTCTGAGCCTACATCTTAGCAAGTCTTTCTGAAGTCTTAGCCAAGAAACATGAGCCTATGGTCTCAGCGCGTGAGATCATGGAGTCCCTACGGGGGATGTTTGGACAACCATCTGAACAGCTTATGCATGAGGCTCTTAAATATATATTCAACTCCAAAATGGAAGAAGCCACCTTTGTTCGTGAACATGTGCTTAACATGATGGTCCACTTCAATGTGGCGGAGTTGAATGGGTCTACCATCAATTAGGGCAGCCAAGTTAGCATAATCTTGCATTCATTGCCGGAGAGCTTCCTGTATTTTGTTAGTAATGTGATTCTTAACAAAGTGAAATATAACCTTACAACTCTCCTCAACGAGTTGCAGACCTACCTGTAACACCCACACATTTTATTTATTATTTGAAAATTCATTGTCCATAGTTGGGGGGGCATTTTTGAAATTTTGGATTTCAAGTATAAGTGCGGTAATTTAAGTGTTGACGTGAAAATTATTCAATTTTTTAAATTCAATTTAAAAATTAATGGCAGGAATTAATTTTCTTTTGAAAAGGAAAGGAAATAAATAGTATAAAGTGGATTAAGAAAATGTTTTAAATGTAATTATACTATTTCCTTTTTAGTTATTATTATTGTTGTTATTATTATTATTATAATTTTAAATAAAATAACCCATCCCTTCTCCCTCACGCACGCCGAACCCTCCCCTTTCCCCCATAGTTTTTTTTTCTTTTCTGCCATTCACGTGCCTTCAGCCGCCGCTCCAGCCTCCTGCCCACCACTCGCCCAATCGGAGAGCCACCGCCGGAGTCGCACCGCTCGCCCAACCAGAGAGCCGTCTGAGTCGCCTCCACTCCAGCCCCCTAACCACCATGCGCCACCGCCGATCCAGCCTTCTGATAGTCGCGTGCCGTGCCGTCTTCCAGCAGCTTGACTCTTAGATTTTGGTAAGATCTATTTTAGTGGTTGGGTTTCTTGAAAGATTTTGAATGCCTACGAAGTTGTATTAAGGATTAAATTAGTCGCATTATTTTGATTTTAGATTTTAGCTTGGGAAATCACAAATGACTGTCTAGCAGATCGTTCGACAAGAATTTTGGTAAGAGTTATGGTCCTTATTGTTGGTTTGTGGGAACGCTTTGATTACTGAATTAAGTCTGACTTAACCCTTATATCTTTAAGGTTCTAAGTTGTCGTCCATTGGGATTTAAAATCTGTTAGAAGAAGATTTTGGAGTCGAAATCTTGGGAGTGGATGTTGATCAAGTTCTTTGGGTAAGCTTTTAGGTATTATGGATTTGAATATGAGATTTCGCAATTATTGTTAAACTGAAATTTAATGGTTGTATTCGTATGTTAGGGTCATTACTTCAAACTGCAGTCATCGTTTGGTTGTCTGATTTTATCTGTGGAATTTCGATTAAGGTAAGTAATCTTACTACTGGAACTGCCCATGGGTCAGTCTTTAGTTGTATGCTAACATGATAAGTGTATGTTATGGCAAATGATAGCATGATAAATTATAGTATGATCTGAACTTGATGCGGCCCACTTTATCTGTGGATATAGAAGGGAAACCTTATCCTGGTAATGCTACGGATGCGGCTCACTTTGTGGAATGGTCACAAGTGTTGTGACTTGTCACAGATGGTCTAATCCTGATCATTCATGTAGGCGACATGCGAGTGGGGGCGTCCTATAAAAAGAGTTTGTATAAGACCTGACCACGCAGTGTTAACGTCTCATTTTATAACACCGTTCATGATAGAGACTTCACTTCACCAGGATAACCATGGGTAACATGACCTCAATCCTGAGTGAGTTGGGAATTCTTGCCATTGAGGGCAGTCATTTGATTTGTATGGGTGCGAATGGCCAGGTCGTTGATTCAAACCTACCATTTTGGAAATTCCTCTGATTTGGGAGCTCGAAACTTAGCTACACAAGATGCAATTCACTCTTTCCTCGAGGCAGCGGTAAGTATATTGATAGCTCCCTTAAGGACTGATTTCAGGACTTGAACGATGTGGCACCACACACCTTCTCTTGGCCCGATAAGTGTTCACACATAGTTGGACTATGTTGTATTGTTCATTAAAGGAATAAGTGGTACTTAAAGAGTGAGATGTAACTACAGGGACAAAACGGTAAATTAGCTCAGCTGCACTTACGAGATCTGTGAAGGGTCATCGTACTCATGATTGGTTATATTCGATGGACATAGAAATATATCTGTGGTAAGAAAAGTTCAGCTATTGGTCTTTAGTGGAATGCCTAGCAATTAATGGATGGTGGATCTCATGGCTAAAGAGTTTAGTCAGCTATTCACGTACCGTTGGAGCTTCGAGCCACATGTCTATTAGGTTCCCTAGGTAGCTTGGATAAATTCGAGAATCAAGATTTGGGTCCGTTTGAAATGTTCAAATTGACAAGAGGGAGTTCGATTATATATGATATAATTGAACTGGTTAATTATATATGATATAATTGGCTGAATATATAAGATACATCATTTTAGAGGAAATTAGATATAAGTATGATTTCTATCAAATGAAAGAGAAATTACTATAGTAGATATATGATATCAAACTATAGGGTAAGAATATAATATGATTATATTCATTAATAATTAAATTGGTTAAGTATGAGATAATTGGCTGTATTATTCTCGTCAATTGTGAATTAGTGGGAGCAGCAACATGTTGTTATTGTAATCGAAGAATAAAATGAAAATTGATTTTCATTTTGAAAAATGTTCAAAAAATTTGCAATCGGTGTGAAAACATAAACGATCACCTAGCTTGAGAGCCTATACGATAGTAGCTCATTGTCTAAACGATCGCTTAGCTTTCCTAAACGATCGCTTAGTTTTCCTAAACGATCGCTTAGCTTTCCTAAATGATCGCATAGCATGCCGCATTTTCTAGACGATCATTGTCAATTGTGCATTAGAATGTGTATGTTGTATTTCAATCACAATGAAATTGGAAAGATCCGAATGCGCTCATGGATACTCTTTGTTAAGAGTTCCTTCATGACATACAAGTGGACCATGTCTTAAGTGACAACCAAAATGGTCTGTAGTATATGGGTATAAAAGGGAAACCTTATCTTGGTAATACTACGAACGTGGCCCGCTTTTTGGAATTGTTACAAGTGTTGTGACTTGTCACAGATGGTCTGATCCTAATCATTCGTGTAGAGGACATGCGAGCAGAGGCGTTATATACAAAGAGTTTGTATAATACCTGACCTCGAAGTGTTAACGTCTCGTCATATAACTTCGTTCATGACTGAGACTTCAATTCATTAAGATGACCATAGGTAACATGACCTTAATCCTGAGTGAGTTGGGAACTCCTACCATTGAGAGCGGTCCTTTGATTTGCATGGGTGCGAATGGCCAGAGCGCCGACTCAAACCTACCACTTTGGGGATTCGTCTGATTTGGGAGCTGGGTACTCAGCTTCACAAGATGGAGTTCACTTCTTCCCCGAAGCAGGGGTAAGTAGATAGATTTCTCTCTTAAGGGCTAATCCTGGGGCTTGAACGATGTAGCGCCACACACCTTCTCATGGCTCAAGAGGTATTCACACATAGTAGAACTATGTTGTATTGTTCATTAGAGGGATCAATGGTACTTAAGGAGTAAGATGTAACTACAGGGGCAAAATGGTAAATTGGCCTACTGTAATTACGAGCATCTGTGAAGGGTCATCGTACTGATGATTGGTTATATTCAATGGACATAGAAATATATCTATGGTAAGAAGAGTTCAATTGTCAGAATTTAGTGGAATGCCTGGTAGTTAACGGATGGTGGATATCGTGGCTAAAGAGTTTAGTCAGCTATTCATGTACCGTTGAAGCTTCGAGCCATAGGTCTATAAGATCCCCTTGGTAGCTTGGATACAAGTTGAGAGTCAGTTTTTGGGTCAGTTTGAAATGTTCAAATTGACAAGAGGGAGTTCGATTATATATGATATAATTGAACTAGTTAATTATATATGATATAATTAACTTTATATATGAGATACATTAATTTAGAGGAAATTAGATATAAATATGATTTATATATAGTGGAGGAAAAATACTATGATTAATATATGATATTAATTCATAAGTTATGCATATGATGTGATGATATTCATTATCTATTAAGTGGACGGTTAAAGGGGTAAAAGAACAGTGTCTCTTTTGTTTTCATAACGGATGAATAAGTTGAAAAATCACTTTGAAACGCTTAAATAGCTCACAGTGTGTTAAGCATGGGATGCGCGAACATTATGTTGAATAGTGTCATCGCTTAGAAAAACCTTTGCCTATACAATAGTGCTTGAACGATCGCTTACCTATATGATAGTGTTGAGCGATCGCTTAACAATTACACCACGCGTGCTATTTACTAAGCGATCGTTTACCTTTTCCTAAGCGATTGTTTAGCACCCGATATTTATTGAACGAACGTATAGATGATCGCTTATTTTTTCCTACACGATCGCTTAGCTTTTCCGACACGATTGTATATTTCACCTAAACGATCAAGCATTTTGTCTATCTGATAGACGAGCCTATCTCCCACTTGCTTTATCATTGTATACGATCTCCCTTCCTCCTTCCCTCTACCAAATCCAAACAAAGCCCACCCTTTGGATTCTCACTCTAAGAATATTGATGGCTCTGGGTGGTGGTGTCATCCCCGTTTCTTTTGTTCGTGTGGAGACTGTTCGAGGTAGACGATTAGGTTTTGCTAAGCAATAGCTTACCGTCTCAGCAAAAGCGAGATTTGTTGTGAAGAATAAGTCTTCAACTGGTATGATCTCTCGATCACTTATTTATTGTTCTTTTGAGCATGTCAATAATTTAGCATTATGAATACATATTAGTTTGTATGAATATATATATGAAAATTCTGTCACAATGAATTGGAAAGATCCGCTTCCGCTCGTAGGTACTTTTGAATAAGAGTTCCTTCAATTTTATTTATGTTTTGTATTTGCTTGATGGATTTTCATGAGTTGTTTAATATGGGTATTATATTAATAAAGTTGAAAATAAATTTGCATTCAGTATGACACATCCATAGTTTAATATAATTGTTATATTAAAGTCATGAAATGCATGTAACACGGTTTTCTTGTTAATTAGAATTTGATTGTTAATTAAGTAAACCATAGAAAGCATGATTATAGGGCTAATAATTAATTTTTTAAGTTATAAAATTAATATTTAGTAACTATCAATTTATAATAAAGAGTTGAATGCAAACTTAGGATCTTAAGGAATTGGTATTAATTTTAAAATGTTTAAAATTAATCTAGACCTTAGATCACATTAATTTTAATAAGATTAGAAGTATGTCCTATTTGTTTTAATAAATTTAAAATATGACTAATAGGACAAATAGGACTTTAGGTTATAAGGGAACTCTACTAGTGAAGTTCTGTCTAGGTTGGGGTTCTTAAGATGATGGTTTATGGAACACCTCCTACCTGGAAATTGACCTGGAACTTTCGTTGAATTAACCTTAGTCCTATTAGCATGCAATGTCACTAGGCTAATTAAATGGTCTAATTCACCTAGAACATTGGAGTAAAGACTTATTATAAGAGTTATAATAGGCATAGACATAAATAGATTTATTAGCCAGAATTTAACTAAGTACAATAAAAGCCTAAAATAGTAGAACACTTTAGTGGGAGAAAAATGGTATATAGGATATATCAATTTTTAGCTTTTATGTCCCTAAGAGTTCACACTATGAGATCCATGCTCGGCTTCGTATCGCCCTAGCTGTGGTCTCGCATTGAAAAGTGTTTACATGGGTCAAGACCAATGTGAAAGTGTTCATAGTAAGAGAGAGAAGAACGTGTGTCAACATTGCCTACGGTCTCCTCTATTAGGTTGCACTATGAGATTCCTATGGTCCGCTTGCGTGTCGTCTTGGAGCGACCATCCCTTTGGAGGGTCTGATCATAGGATTCGAAACAATTCAAACTCCAATAATGGATAGGGTTTTTTAAGTTAATCTTCAATAGTTGTCTTTCCTTACAGTAGCATGTTGAAGTATACCTCTGGGATCCATAGGATGAACTAAGCTAGGAACTAAAGGAATAAGAGTTATTCTAGTATAAGTAATCAGTTGAGATTGTCTCAATTCAGAAAAAGGATAGTTGATCACCCTTCGGTGGTTGTTGCTCTAAGCCTATGATGTATCGTTGTAAAAATGAAACATATAGTTTAATTAGAATTCTGTGATATCTTATTTTTGCTGAATTGATTGGATACTTGTTTTTATGTAATGGGTTAATACAAATATAACTAATATGGTCAATTGTTTATTATTCGTTTCAGCATGTCTTCCACAATTATTTCCTTGCTGAACGAAAAAATAATCAGCGAAAACTATGTGACATAGAAATCTATCTTGAATACGATTCTAGTTATAGATGATGTACGGTTCATCTTAACAAAGGAATGTCCTCCAATTCCCGCTCGGAATGCATCGCAAACATTAAAGGATGGTTATGACCATTGGACAAAGGCCACAAGGCCCGAGTCTATATCTTGGCAAGTCTGTCTAACATTCTTACCAAGAAATGCGAGGCCATGATCATTGCACATCAGATCATAGAGTCCCTCAAGGAGATGTTTGTGAAGGAATTCTAATTACAAAGGACCTTTGAGCGGAAGTGGATCATCCAAACCCGATTGTGAATGAACTCATACATTTACAGTCATACAAAATAGATTATGAATTATAAACTAAATTACAGCATGCTTTGAAAATAAAAGGAAAGGATTAAGAGAATTTACCTTTAAAGAACCCTTCTTCAAATATTTCTCCAAGTAACTGTTGGGGTTGATGCTCTAAATCTCGTAAGGTCCTGTAGTTTGTAAAACTTGTATGAACAAACAGTTTGTGATTTATACTATGTGATATTTTATGTTTGATGCTCTAAATCTCGTAAGGTCCTGTAGTTTGTAAAACTTGTATGAACAAACAGTTTGTGATTTATACTATGTGATATTTTATTCAATTCAGTCTATGAAATATGAGATATTTTAGTTGCATTAACTACAAACCAATAAACTAAGATCCATTGTTATCGTTGTAACTTAAGCATTATGTGGAGACATACAAGTGCATCACGCTTTAAGTGATAACCTAAATGGTCTGTAGTATATGGATAAGGAGGGATACCTTATCCTGGTGACACTACGAGTATGGCCCATTTTGTAGGTGTTACAAATGTTGTAAATTGCTACAAATGATTTGATCCTGATCATTCGTGTATTAGACATACGGGTGGGGATACTCTATACAAAGAAGTTTGTGTAAGACCGGACCACGAAATTTTTAGTCTCGTAATATATTTCCATTCATAATTGAGACTTTCATTTCACTAGGATGACCATAGATAATCTAACCTTAATCCTGAGTGAGTTGTGAACTTCTGCCTATAAGGGCAGTCCTTTGATTTTCATGGGTGAGAATGGCCAGATCACCGACTCAATAAGCCTACCATTTTGGAGATTCGTCTGATTAGGGAGCTGGAAACTTAGCTACACAAGGTGAAATTCACTCCTTCCCTGATGCAGGGGTAAGTAGATAAATTGCTCCCTTAAGAGCTGATTCCGGGCTTCAACAATGTGGCACCACACCTTCTCTTAGCCCGAGAAGGGTTTAGTCATAGTAGGACTATGATCTATTGTTCACTAGAGGAATCAGTGGTACTTAAGGAGTTAGATGTAACTATAGGGGCAAAATGGTAAATTGGCTTAACTGTACTTCTAAATGATTTGTGAATGGTCGTCGTACTGTTGATTGGTTATACCCAATGGACACAGGAATATATCTGTAGTGCGAAGAGTGCAGTTGCCGATCTTTAGTGGAGTGCCTGACCGTTAACAAATGGTGGATATCATGGTTAAAGAGTTTAGTCAGTTATTCACGTACCGTTGGAGCTTCAAGCTACAGGTTCATAAGGTCCCCTTGGTAGCTCAATGGATTCAAGTTGAGAATAAGTTTTTGGGTTACTTTGAAATGTTCAAATTAATAAAAGGAAATTAGATTATATATGATATAATTAAATTAATTCAATTATATATGATATAATTGATATAATGTATTTGATACATTATTTGAATGGAGGAATTAATATAAATGTGATATATATTAAATGCCATAAAATAGAAAAAGAACTATGGTTTATATGTTTTATAAGATGCAATATTAAAACTATAGGTTATAAATATAATATGATAAGTAAGTTATTATATTTATTTATAATTAATCAATAATGAGATAATTGATAATTCTTTTTCTCCAATAACTATCTTAGTGGGTTGTTTTACACGATTTTATAGTAACTGTGAGATAAAAAAAAAATAGTTTTTCAAATCATTCATTTGAAACATCTCACATAATTCGCTATCGAATAAATGAGTTTTACTACACGATAGCTTTACAGAGACTATACGATCGAGTATCAAGTCTATACGATAGACTTCTTCCTCTATACGATTGTTCATCGCATACTCGATTGTCTATTTCTTCCTTCCCTCTATCCAAAATCATACAGAGCCCACAACTTGTGGATTCTCATACCGAGAATACCAAGGTAATCTTGTGGTGGTGTCTAGTTCTGTTTGAGGATCGAGGATCGAGTTTTACTCGTTGCTGGTGTTCAAGGAAGTTCCAATTGATCATTGCGTTCAAGTTCTTGTTTACTATGTTGCTGAACGATCGAGGGAAATACGTGAAGAAAAAGTTCTTCAAAAGGTATTGTCACTCGATCCCTTGTATTTATTTTAGAAGCATACTGTAAGTTTTAGAGTTCCTTCAGTAACAATAGTACATATCTTTGGCATTTGAGATTAAGTCACATAAATCTTTATAGGATTGAGAGACTGGTAAAGAATAAACTTCTAAGTGAGTTAGAAGATGATTTATTACCTCCATGTGAACCCTATCTTGAGGGAAAAATGACTAAAAGACCTTTTAGTGGAAAAGAATATAAAGCCAAAGAGCCCTTAGAGTTCATACATCCAAATCTTTGTGGTCCAATGAATGTACAAGCTCGAGGAGGGTACGGATATTTTATCTCTTTCATAGATGATTATTCAATGTATTGTTACTTATACCTAATGGAATATAAGTCTGAAGCCCTTGAAAAGTTCAAGGAGTAAAAGGCTAAAGTTAAAAACCTATTAGGTAAAATAATTAAAACATTTTGATTGGATCGGAGTGGAATGTACATGGATTTAGCATTCCAAAACTATATGATAGAACATGGAATCCAATCCCAACTTTCAACACCTAGTACACGTCAGCAGAACTGTGTATCAGAAGGAGAAATAAAACCTTGTTAGACATGGTTCGTTCTATAATGAGCTATGCTTAATTGCCTAGCTTATTTTGGGATATGCAGTAGAGATTGTAATTCATATCTTGAATATTGTTCCCTCGAAAAGTGTTTCTGAAACACCTTTCAAGTTGCGGAGCAAGAATGAACCTAGTTTACGTTACTTCATAATATGGGGTTGTCCTGCACATATGCTTATAACAAATCCTAAAAAGTTTGAACCTCGTTCAAAGTTATGCCAATGTTTTGGTTATCCTAAGGAAACGAGAGGTGGTCGACAAACATTACATTCTTGGAGGAAGACCACATGAGAGATCATAACATGAAACAAATTAGTATTAAATAAAGCTACTAAAGAATCGACAAGGGTTGTTGATGCAGCTAGTTCTTCATCAATAGTTAATGAAAAAGCCAACACTTCAGGGCAGTCTCGTCCTTCTCAATCGTTGATAGTGCCTCAACATAGTGGGAAGGTTATATCACAACTTGACTGTTACTTGGGTTTAACTGAAACTCAGGTTGTCATACTAAATGATGGCGTTGAGGATCCATTGTCCTATAAGCAAGCAATGAATGATGTAGACAACAACCAATGGGTCAAAGTCATGGACCTTGAAATGGAGTCTATGTACTTCAATTCAGTATGACAACTTGTAAATCTACCTGAAGGGGTTAATTCCATAGGGTGTAAATGGATCTATGAAAGAAAGAGAGATGTAGTGGGAAAGGTACAAACTTTCAAAACTAGACTTGTAACAAACGATTTTACCCAGAGGGAATAGGTAGACTATGAGGAAACTTTTCCCCCTGTTGCTATGCTTAATTCTATAAGAATTTTCTTATCCGTAGCCACATATTATGACTATGAGATATGACAAATGGATGTTAAGACTGCATTTCTGAATGGCAATCTTGGAGAGAGCTTTATGTCTCAGCCTGAGGGGTTCGTAGCCCAAGGTTAAGAGCAAAACTTTTGCAAGCTAAATTGATCCACTTATGGGTTGAAGCAGGCGTCCAAATCTTGGAACATTAGATTTGATACTGCGATCAAATCTTTTGGTTTTGATTAGAACATTGATGAACCTTGTGTCTAGAAGAAAATCAATTGTAAAGTAGCTTTTTTGGTACTTTATATAGACGATATCCTACTCATTGGAAATGATGTAGAGTACCTTATTGGTGTTAAAAAATGGCTATTACCCCATTTCCAAATGAAATATTTGGGAGAGGCGCATCATGTACTTGGGATCAAAATTATTAGGGATCGCAAGAACAGAATGTTAGCTCTGTCTCAAGCAACTTATATCGATAAAATGTTGACTTGATATTCAATGCAAAACTCTAAGAAGGGTTTATTACCTTTCAGGTACAGGGTTTACTTGTCTAAGGAACAATATCCTAGGACACCTCAAGAAATTAAGGATATGAGACATATTTCTTATGCCTCAGCTATGGGTAGCTTAATGTATGGTATGCTCTTCATTAGGCCATACATTTGTTATGCAATAGGAATAGTCGGTAGGTACCAGTCCAATCTAGGGTTGGACCACTGAACTGCAGTTGAGAACATCCTCAAGTATCTTAGGAGAATGAGGGACTACAAGCTAGTGTATGGAGATAAGGGTTTAATCTTTACGGGATACACCAACTCTGATTTCCAAACTGGCAAGGATTCTAAGAAATCCACGTCTGATAAGGGTTGGACCACTGAACTGCAGTTGAGACCCTAAAGAGCCTCGCTGGCACAAACAAGGAAAACATATTGAGAGGAAGTATCACATGATACGAGAGATTGTGCAACAAGGAGATTTGATTGTCACAATGATCACTACAGAGCACAACATCGATCCATTTACAAAGGCTCTCTCAGCTAAAGTGTTTGAGAGTCATCTAGAGAGTCTAGGTCTAGGAGACATGTACATTATATAATCTAGGGCAATTGGAGATGTGTAATGGGTATATGGATGCTCTAGTTTATTGTATTTATTTACTATTCCGCTGTTTTGGGTTTTGGTATTATGTACAACTCACTGACTAGATTTTTAGTTCAAGTGAGAGTTTTTTGGGTTTTATATTAATGGTGATTAAATATAAAAAAAATAACTTATATTAATAATAATACCATAATAGAATCTATTGAAGATGAAATATTTCATGATATCTTTCCTTTCAAAGAGGAAGGACATAAAATTCTTCGTACCAAAAGAATTTATGAAGGTAGCTCTTCGAAAGATCAAGATGATCATAATACTAAGTTTGAACCTAGAAGAAGAAAAAGAGCAAAGAAGCTACTTCTTTTGAATATGATTTCATAACTTATAGAAGGTGAGCCTCAGACTTTTCAAGAAGTTGTATCAGCTTCTGATGCACCTTATCGGAAGGAAGTAATCAATAGTGAGCTAGAATCCATTCTACAAATCAATATCTGGGTATTGGTTGATTTAACTCTTAGAAGTAAACCGATTGGGAGTAATTGGATTTTTAAGAGACAGCTAAGTGTTGATGGCACTATTGATAAGTATAAAACCAGCTTCGTAGCTAAAGACTTTCGTAAAAAAGAAGAGCTAGATTTCTTTAATAACTATTCTCCAATGATAGAGATTAAATCAATTAGGATGTTAATTGCAACAGTAGTTTTACAAAATTTGGAAATACACCAAATGGATGTAAAAACTGCATTTCTAAATGAAGATTTAGATGAAGAAATTTATATGGAACGGCATAAAGGATTTGTCATGAAAAGACTTGAAGATTAAATTTTTAAACTTATCAAGTCGTTTTATGGGATGAAACAAACACCAAAATAATGGCATGAGAAGTTTGATCATGCTATGCCATCAAATGGATTTAAGATAAATTAGTGTGATAAACATGTCTATGTTAAAATCATAGATCAAGTGTATGTCATTGTTTGCTTGTATGTGAATGATATGTTGATAATGGGCACAAATAAAATTGTCATTGATTCCACAAAAATGATATTGAAATCCAACTTTGATATGAAAGATCTTGATTTTGCTAATGTTATCTTTGAAATTCAAACAAGAAATTCAAGTGAATACATACTTTCTCAATCTCACTATATAGAGAAAGTACTAAGAAAAATTGATCATTTTGAGAGTAAGACGATTGTTACTCCATGTGATCAAAATTCTAGAGTTATTGCTAACCTAATGTACATAATGAATCATACAAGACTTGATATTCCTTATTTAGTAGAAAGGTTAGCAAGATACACCAGCAATCTTGGGCATGATAATTGGAATGTGTTAGTCAGAGTTCTTAGGTACTTGAAGTACATTCTAAACTCCGGATTGCATTATACGAGATATCCACCGATACTGGAAGGATTCAGTGATGCTAATTGGGTCTCTGATAGCATGAAGACTAAATCAACCAGTGAGTATACTTTTACTTTAGGTGGAGTAGTTGTATCATGGAAATATTCAAAACAGACCTGTATAACACGTTCTAATATGGAATCAGAGTTTATAGCGCTTGATAAAACATGAGAAGAAGTTGAATAGCTTCAAAGTTTTCTTGAAATATTTCATTGTGGCCAAAGCCTATAAATGCAATATGTATTTATTGTGACAATTTAACAGCTTTTATGAGAGCCAAGAGTAATGTCTATAATGGTAAGTCGTGATATTTTATATGCATACGTAATTCGACAAAGAAATTGCTCTCTAATAGAATAATTTCTATTGATTACGTGAAATCAAAAAAGAATATTACAAATCTTTTGACAAAAGAACTGTCAAGAGAACAAGTCATATATACATTAAAAGAAATGAGGATGACACCCATGAAACGAGTTATTTGTGGACTAACCTAGTTGACTGAAGATCCCAAGATCTAGGTTCAATAGGCAAACTAATTTAGTTGATGCAATAAGAAACTTATAATTCCTTTCCATTTCTATATTGTTCTAGAGTATGTGATCTGTTTTTTCAGATTTATGCCCTAAAGTTTCGTAGTTAATTAGTTATTTAATATAATAACTGATTATTTTAATATGCAATAATTAGTTATCCATTACGAGAAAAGTCCAAGGTTATTCCATGAGACTTGAATAGTATGCAGTACACATACAGTTGGATCATGTTCAGGTAATAACCTAAAGGATTTATAGTATATGGATAAGGTTGGGTGTCTTATCTTGGTAACATTATAACGACCCACTTTATCAGTGTTACAAATGTTGTAGGTGTTATAAACAATGTGATCCAAATGTTTGTGTGGAAACATATAAGTGGGGTATCCTATACAATGAGTTGTATAAAACCGGACCGTAAAATACATAATCTCTCTTTGTAACGCCGTTAACTGGAGAGAATAATATTTCATAGGATAACCATGTGTAACTCGATCTGAACTCCTACCTGTGAGGGCTTATTCTATAGGTGGGTGTAGCACAAGTCCTGACTTAATAAACCTACCATTTTGGGAATGACACCGAATGGAAAGCTGGAAACATAACTATACAAGATGAAATTTACTCCTTCCTACCTTTAAGGTAAGTAGATGATTTGTTCCCTTAAGTGCTAATTTCGAGTCTTGAACAAAGGGTACCTGCCCTCTCAATAGATCAGGAGGTACTTGGTTTATGGTAGGACCATATACAGATTGTTCATTAGAGGGATCAGTGGTACTTAAGAAGTAAGAGGTAATTACAGGTGTATAACAGTAATTTGATCCAGTTGTAATTACGAATAACTCGTGAAGGATAGACTTACTTGTAATGGTTAAATCCATGGATGCAACATATTTTATAATACCAAAAGTGTAACTATGGGTCTTTAGTCGAGTGACCCATAGTTAATAAATGTTGGTTAATTTAATAAAAAAAGTTTAATTAATTAACCTCAGATCATTGGAGCTTATAATCTTTAGATCCACTAGGTCACCCTGTTAGTTCACAACAAGGACCAAGAGCTTTGAAAGAATTTGAATTGTTCAAATTAATTAAGAGAATAATATCAATTATATATGATATAATTATTAAAGTGTATATAGATACATTATAATATAAAGTGATTCTTTTGATAAGATTCAAAATTAAACAATATAATAAAAGAAGATTAATTATATTTGAATAAGATAATATTAATATGAATTAGATTCGTATCAAAACTATAGGTTAAAATTTAATATGAATAAAATTTCATAGTAAAACTATAGGTTATAAGATGAATAAAAATTTGAATATGATTCAAACATGCATTTAATTAAATTTGATTAATTAATTAATAATTAATTATGTTAATTAAATTTGATTTAATAAGTTGGAAAGAGGAGAAGTGGGTAGTTATCCCACTTCTCACTAAATGCAAAAAGTTCTCTGCATTTAAAGAGCGATCTGGAAAAAAACGACCTTTCTCTCTCATTTCTCATGATCTCTCTCAAGAAAGACAGAGAAAGAGTTTCCTTTGTAAGACTGATCTCCATACAACAATTTCCTTTCTCTCTTTCAAAAAGCGGTTCCCACAAACCAGTACCTTGCCAAAGAATAGAAGGGAAGACCCTATGAAGGTGCCATATTAACGTTCAAGAGGAGATTCTTTGCCAGGGAAATCAGTGTTGAGGTTGATGCCCTAAATCTCATGGGGTCCTATAGTTTGTAATTGTATTATACAAACATCTTATTTATTTAATAAAATATATGATGTTTTATTTCAATTTTAGTTACATTAACCACAAACTAATAAACTAAGATCCAAGATTATCTTGTTGCTTAAACATGCATGTAGAGACATACGGGTGGATCATGTTTAAGCAATAATCTAAATGGTCTGTAGTAGATGGATAAAGTTGGATACCTTATCTGGTGACACTACGAGTATGGCTCGTTTTGTAGATGTTTTGTTATAAAGTGCTACAAATGATCTGATCCTGATCATTCATGTGGACACATGTGAGTGGGGATATTCTATACAAAGGAGTTTGTATAAGACCGAACCACGAAATGGCTAGTCTCATTATATAACGTCGTTCATAACAGAGACTTACATTTCACCAGAATGACCAGACATGACCTAAATCCTGAGTGAGTTGCGAACTTCTGCCTATGAAGACGGTCCTTTGATTTGTATGGGTGAGAATGGTCAGATCGCTGACTCAACAAGCCTACCATTTTGGGGATTCGTCTGATTGAGGTGTTGGGAACACAGCTACATAAGACAAAATTCACTCCTCCAGAAGGTAGGAGAAAGTAGATAAATTTCTCCCTTAAGGGCTGATTTTCGGGCTTGAACAATGTGACGCCATACCCTCTCCTGACCTTAGAGAAGTTTAGTCATAGTTGGACTATGATTTATTTTTCATTAGAGGGGTCAATGGTACTTAAAAAATTAGATGTAACTACAAGGGAATAACGGTAATTTTGGTTCAACTGTATTTACGAGCAATTTGTGAAGCATCATCGCACTATTGACTGGTTATATCCAATGGACATAGAAATATATCTGTCATGTGAAGAATGCAGTTTTCGGTCTTTATTAGAGTGCCCGACAATTAATGGATGTTAAATAATTTTATTAAAGAGTTTAATTAATTATTCAAGTACCATTGGAGTTTCAATCTACAATTCCATGAGGTCCCCACTGTAGCTCAACAAGGATTAAATGAGAATCAATTTTGGATTAATATGAATTGTTCAAACTAATTAAGGGAATTAATTATATGTGATATAATTAAGTCTGCTTAATTATATATGATATAATTACTATAATGTATTTGATACATTATTTGAGAGAAAATAAATATTTGAATTTGATTCAAATATTAATTATGTGAATTGGTTTCATATAATTAAGTTTAATATAAATAGGATTTATATTAAATATCATGCATTGTTGAGAGAATGAAAACTATATGTTATATTGTATTTGATACAATATTAAACTATAGGTTACGTGTCATATTAGATATAACATATAGTTTAATATATATTATATTATAAGGTAGTTACCATATATTTATATGTTAAATTATTTTAATTTATTTTGAAAATGGTTTTGGAGGGAGTTGTAACTCCCTTCCCCTTATCTCTCTATTTTAGTGTATGTGTGGAGGTAGTCTCAATAGACTTACAAAATTCCAAAAAGAGATAGAAGTTTTTCTCTGGAAAAACAGTTTTTCCTCTCAATCACTTCCTCTCTTCCAAAAACCTGAGCCCACAACTTCTTAGCGATTCTCATCCCATTAAGAATACATGAGGCTCTTTTCGTGGTGGTAATTTTGACTCTATGAAAATAAAATTTGGATCGATCTCCACGCTTCTGCTCAAGGACCTTCAAAGATTCCTTCAATCAGTACATTGAGGAATAAGGCATTAATGAAAAATTGAAGAGAGACTTCAAATGTTAGTTTCTTCTGTTGGGGTTGATGCCCTAAATCTCATAGGACCCTATAGTTTGTAAACACTTGTATGAAGAAACATTTCAGTGATTTATAATATATGATATTTCATTCCCTTCTGTCTATGAAATACATGATATTTTAGTTGCATTAACCACAAACCAATAAACTAAGATTCATGATTATCGTAGTAACTTAAACGTGTATGTGGAGACATACAAGTGGATCGTGTTTAAGTGATAACCTAAATGATCTGTGGTATATAGATAAGGTCGATACCTTATCCTGGTTACAATACAAGTATAGCCCAGTTTGTAGATGTTACAAATGCTGTAAAGTACTACAAATGATCTGATCCTGATCATTCATGTATTAGACATGCGAACGAGGATATTATATACTAAGAAGTTTGTATAAGATTGGACCACGAAATGTTTAGTCTAACATTGTTCATAATTGAGACTTTCGTTTCACTAGGATGACCATAGGAAACATGACCTTAATCCTGAGTGAGTTATAAATTCCTGCCTATGAGGGCAACTCTTTTATTTGCATGGGTGAGAGTAGCCAGATCGTTGACTCAACAAGCCTACCATTTTGGGGATTCGTCTGATTGGGGTGCTAAGAACTCAACTACATAAGATAGAATACACTTCTTCCCATAAGCAAGTGTAAGTAGATAAATTACACTCTTAAGGGCTCATCCGGGTCTTGAACAATGTGGCGCCACACCCTCTCTTGGGTCTAGAAGGGTTTAGTCATAGTGGGATTATGATCAATTGTTCATTAGAGGGAACAATGGTACTTAAGAAGGTAGATGTAACTACATGGGCAAAACAATAATTTGACCCAGCTATACTTATGAGAAATTTGTGAAGGGTTATTGTACTGTTGATTGGTTATATCCAATGGACACAGAAATATATTTGTAGTGTGAAGAGTGCAACTGCCAATTTTTAATGGAGTGCCCGGCAGTTAACGGATGGTGGATAATGTGATTAAAGAGTTTAGTCAGTTATTCACGTACCGTTAGAGATTCAAGCTACAGGTCCATAAGGTCCCCTTGGTAGTTCAATGGATTTAAGTTGAGAATCAGTTTTTGAGTTAATTTGAAATGTTCAAATTAATAAGAGGGAATATTCAATTAATTCAATTATGTATGATATAATTGATATAATGTATTTGATACATTATTTTTTTATTGGAGGAACTAATATTTGAATATGATTCAAAATATTTTCTATGAATTAGATTCATAGTTATTAAATTTAATATAAATATGATTTATATTAAATTCCATAAAATAGAGAAAAAGAACTATGGTTTATATATTGTATATGATATAATATTAAAACTATGGGTTATAAATATAATATGATAAGTTAGTTATCATATTTATGTATAATCTATTAATTATTAGATAATTAATTCTTTTTTTCTCTATAACCACCCTTACTGGATTGTTATTTAGTTTTATGGCAAATTTGAGATAAAATGAAAATGATTTTCTAATTATTCCATACGAGAGAAACAAACACAAGGAAAAACAATCGAGTATCTACACAATTGCTTGAGAGACTATACGATAGCCTTATTATCTACACGATCGAGAGAGACCAGTCTATGCAATAGACTTATTAGTTTACACGATAGTGTTGTTCGTCTACTCGATCGTCTTCCTCCTCCACACCAAACTTTCCTCTAACCAAAATAAGTCAGAGCCCACCACTCCTAGATTCTCACATCGAGACACCAAGGTCACCGAGTGGTAGTGTCCCGGTTGATTCGATGATCGAGTTGCATTTGCTGCTTGTTTGAGAGGAATGTTCGTGACTTGTTCAAAGCATTCGTGAACAAGTTAGATCGAGAGATAATTTGAAGAAGGATTCTTCAAAGGTATAGTCTCTTGATCTTTTGTTTTAATTTCAAAAGCATGTTGTAATTTAAGATTTATCCATAATCTATTCTGTTTGACTATAAATGTTTGAGTTCAATCACAATGGAATTTGGACGATCCGCTTCCGCTCAAAAGTTCTCTGTTAATGGAGTTCCTTCATCTTCTTCTCTATAGAAATTATTTCATGCTTAACTTACTATATATTGATGTATGTTTTTTTTTTTTTTGTGTTGTAATTTAAAAAAAAATCGAAGCAAAGCGATTACTCGCTTCCACTGGGGATTTAATCCCTTCATGATTGATGTTAAGGTTATATTAATATTTTGTTTTACAAGAGAAGTAATGACATAATACTCTTAATCAATATTACCTATGTGAGAATAGAAGTGGGGTCACTTGTATGAGAACTTTCAAATGGCTTGTGTTCTCTAAAGCTCTCATGAATTTAGAATTTTATAAAGGACCAAAATGGACAAAAAAGTATAGAACTCAAAGATACAGATAGTTTTAGAGCTTAGTCCCACTATTTCTTTGATAAATTCATTGGATATTCACTAAGGAAGGTTCAAGTCTAGAAGACACCTCTCATGATGCATAACTTGGTCTATTTGCTCTCAAATGTTTTTGTTTGATTTTTCTCACTTTCTTTCATGTGAGAGATTGTTGAATATTTATAGTCAAAGAAAGTGAAAACAATTGAATATTGAAACCGTTGGGATGTATTCCCTAAAGCCTCGTAGTTAACAAGTTATTTAAAATAATGATTGATTATTTTTCATATGCAATTGCCAGTAAGAAAAAGTCCAAAGTTATGATTATTTTTCATATGCAATTTCCAGTAAGAAAAAGTCCAAAGTTATTTCATGAGACTTGAACAATATGTAGTGGACATACAGGTAGATCATGTTCAAGTAATAACCTAAAGGGTCTATAGTATATGGATAAGGTTGGGTGCTTTATCCTGGTAACACTATGGATACGACACACTTTGTAAATATTACAATTTTTGTAAAGTGTTATAGACGATGTGATCCAAATCGTTCATGTGGAGACATGCAAGTGAAGGTATCTTATATAAATATTTTATATAAGACTGGACTACGAAATATTTAATCTCTCTTTGTAACACCGTTGATTGAAGAGATTAGTATTTCATAGGATAACCATGTAACTTGATCTTAATCCTGAATGAGTTATGATCCTCTGTCTAAGGACAGCCCTTTGATTTGAATGGGTGATAGTGGCCCGAGTTGCTGATGCAAGAAGCCTACCATTTTGAGGATTTGTTCGAGTAGGGAGCTAGAAACATAGTTACACAAGATGGAATTCAATCTTTTTCACCTTTAAAGTAAGTAGAGGAGTAATTCCCTTAAATGCTAATTTCAAGTCTTAAACAAAGGGTACCTACCCTCTCACTGGCACAAAAAGGACTTGGTTTATGGTAGGACCATAATCATATTGTTCATTAGAGAGATCAGTGGTACTTAAGGAGTAAGAGGTAATTACAGAGGTAAAATAGTAATTTAACCCCGAACAGCTTGTGAAGGATCGACTTACTATAATGGTTAAATCCATGGACGCAGAAATATTCTACAATGCGAAGAGTCAACTATAGTTCTATAGTGGAATGACTCACAGTTAATGAATATTGATTAGCGTAATTAAAGAGTTTAATTAGTTAATCTCGAATCATTGGAGCTTCTAATCACTAGGTTCATTAAGTCCCTCTGCTAGTTCACAACGGATAAATGAAGACCAATTATTTTGAATTTGAATTGTTCAAATTATTTAAAGGAATAATATTAATGTATATGATACAATTGATATAATAAATAAAAATATATTATAATATAAAGTTCATTTTGAATGAGATTCAAAATTAAACTATATATAATAAAAATAAGATTTAATATATTTGAATTGATTCAAATATTAAATTAATATGAATGAGATTCACATAAAACTATAGGTTAAAATTTAATATGAATATGATTCATATTAAACTATAGGTTAAGATAGAGATGAATATTTGAATAAGATTCAAATATTTAATCAAATATTAGGTATTTAATTTAGTACATTAATTATAATTGTTTAATTAATTGATTTAATTGATATTTTAATTAAATTAAATAGTTTAATTTAATTAAAGAGGGAATGAAGTGGGTGGTTATTTCCATCCCACTTCATGTTGAAAAACAAGGATGGAAGTTTTTTTTTTTCATATAGAGTTGTTATGCACACTTCCTCATTTTTTCAATCTCTCTCAACCTTGATTTTACAGAGAAATAGATTCTCTGAAAAAGCTATCTAACCATACAAATTTTCTTTCTCTTTTAAAAGCTGGTTCCTACAAATCGGTCCTTGCCAATAGAATAACGGGAAAGACCTTATGGTGGCATTACCATTCTGTTCATGGCAAATTTGTAGCTGTGGATTTTCGTACAAGAGGAAGAATATGATTTGTGGATAACAAGAAAAAGGCTTCTTCAAATATCAGTATTTTCTTCTTCCCTTAATTTTAATGCTTAACTTATAGAAACACATAATGTATATACTATTTCTTTTCTTCTTCTTTCTTTTTTTTTTTTTTTTTTTGTGTTGTAATTTTAAAACAAAATCGAAGCAAAGAAATCACTCGCTTCTACTGAGGGATTCGGTCTCTCCAGTAACATAAACAAATTAATGTAATTATATAGATTAAATTCATGGTTAGAAACTTTCAAATTGGATTGAAACTTCAAATTAGATGATGTTTCATGTACAAATTTAACATATATGAAAGTTAAATTTGTAGTTTCTTCAATTTGAATGTGTTATGTTTGATTTTTATAAAGTAATAACTCAATTGAATTAAATCTGACAAATGTTTCAACTTTTGTAGTTATTTGATTTTATTTTATATTTTGGAGAGTTTCTAAGTTGCTAGCCTATAAATAGTGAAAAAGCGTTACGATGACTCATCACTCGAAATTCAGATGTTAAATAAAAAGCACTAATAAGAATTGTAACAATAAACAAAAGCAAGTAAACAAGCACAAGAGTTGGTAACCCAGTTCGGTGATAAATCACCTACGTCCGGGGGGTAGTGTGCCCAAGAAAGATAATCCACTAATTGATGAGCTAAGCAATTTATAACGTAGTAGTTATCTGTAATACACCAACTATTATAGTTGCTCACGTAGAGCTCAACTCCCAGGCACCAAGGCTCCCTTTAGATGTGAGACTCCATCTCAAATATACTTAATTAACGGACCGATGAAGGCCCTTTAGTGGAAACAGGGATCGGAACCAAATCCCAAATTTTACATATTCAAAAATTTTACAGAAAAGTATAGAATAATATTCATTTAAAGAAAAATACAGCATGTTGAAAAACAAATAAGGAGACGGAAACTAATCCTTGAAGAACCCTTCTTCACGTATTTCCTTTCTCCCGATCTGTCACGAATAAACTCGATTCAAATGGTCACCACCATGAAAAGAGCCTCATGTATTCTCTATGAGAATCACTAAGGAGTTTTGGGCTCTTAGATTTTTGGAAAATATGAAGTGATTGTGAGGAAAAACGGTTTTTCCAGTGGAAAACTTCTGTCTCTTTTTGGAATTGTACAAGTCTCTTTAGCACTACATCCACACATGCACTAAATAAAGAGAAATAGAGGGAAAGGAGTTACAACTCCCTCCCAAAACCATTTTCAAAATAAATTAAAATAATTTAATATATAAATATATGATAACTACCTTATCATATAATATATATTAAACTAAATGTTGTATCTAATATAACACATAACCTATAGTTTAATATTGTATCAAATACAATATAACCTATAGATTTCATTCTCAACAATGCATAACAATATAAATCCTATTAACTTAATTATATGAATCTAATTCACATAATTAATATTTGAATCAAATTCAAATATTTATTTCCTCTTAAATAATGTATCAAATACATTATAGTAATTATACCATATATAATTAAGTAAAATTAATTATATCATATATAATTAGTTTCCCTAATTAATTTGAACAATTCAAATTAATCCAAAATTGATTCTCATTTAATCCCTTTTGAGCTACAAAGGGTTTCTCATGGACCTGTAGATTGAAGCTCCAATGGTTTTTGAATAATTAATTAAACTCTTTAATTAAATTAAATGAATTAAATTATTCAACGTCCATTAACTGTCAGACATTCCATAAAGACCAACAGATGTACTCTTCGCACTACATATATATTTCTATGTCCATTCGATATAACCAGCCAACAGTGCGATGACCCTTCACAAATTACTCGTAAGTACAGCTAGACCAAAATTATCGTTTTTCCCCTGTAGTTACATCTAACTCCTTAAGTACTACTGCTCCATCTAATGAATAATAAAAAATAGTCTAACTATGACTAAATCCCTCTTGGGCCATGAGAGGGTGTGACGCCACATTGTTCAAGCCCTGGAATCAGTTCTTAAGGGAGCAATTTATCTACTTACACCGACATTGGGGAAGGAGTGAATTCCTTCTTGTGTAGCTGTGTTCCCAGCTTCCCAATAAGACGAATCCCAAAATTATAGGCTTATTGAGTCGGTGATATGACCACTATCATCCATACAAATCATAGAATCGCCTTCATAGATAGGAGTTCACAACTCACTCAAGATTAAGGTCATGTCACCTATGGTCATCCTGGTGAAATGTAAGTCTCCATTATGAACGGTGTTATATAATGAGACTAGTCATTTCATGGTCCGGTCTTATATAACTTCTTTGTATAGAAAACCCCTCGCTCACATTTCTCCACATGAATGATCAGGATTAGATCATTTATAGCAGTTTACAACAATTGTATCTTCTACAAAGCGGGTCGTACTCGTAATGACACGAGGATAAGGTATCCAACCTTATCCATCTACTACAGACCATTTAGGTTATCACTTAAATATGATCCACCTGTATGTCTCTACATACATGTTTAAGCTACAGATGATAACCTTGGATGTCATTTATTGGTTTGTGGGTTTAATACTATTAAGTGTCAAATAAAACATCTCATACTTAATTAAATGAATAAAATATTTGTACAATACAATTACAAACTACAAAACCCTACGAGATTAGAGCATCAACCCCAACAATCTCCCACTTGTCCTAAAGCTAGTGGAGTATACAATATACAAGTAATACTAATATACAAGTACATAAATAAATAAACTAGGGCATAAAATGCACCCAATAAAAAATCTCCCACTTGTCCTAGACTAAATGTGGCCCATCTTATAGATCCATACTCTGCAGATGACCCTCAAACACCTTAGTCGTGAGGGGCTTTATAAATGGATCAGTAATATTGTGCTCCGAAGCTATCTGCATGACGATCATGTCTCCTTGATGCACAATCTCTCAGATGATATGATACTTTCGCTTTATGTGCTTCCCGTGTCTGTGACTCTGAGGCTCTCGGAAATTAGCCACAACACCACTTTTATCACAATCAACGGTGATAGGTTTTGACATGTCTAGAAAAGCTTTCAGATGAATCAGGAATTTCCTAAGCCACACAACTTCCTTAGTAGCTTCACAAGCCGTTACGTACTCAGCCTCCATGGTAGAGTCAACAATGCACCCCTGCTTGGTGCTCCTTCAGACTACTGCTCCTCCGTTAAGATTAAACACTAATCCTAATGTGGATTTCCTAGAATTCTTATCAGTCTGGAAATTAGAGTTGTGTATCCTGTAAAGATTAAATCCTTAGAACCATACACGAGCATGAAGCCCATTGTTCTCCTTAGATACTTGAGGATGTTCTTAATGGTGGTCCAATGATCAAATCTTGGATTAGACTGATATCTACTGACCATCCTCACCGCATAGAAAATGTAGGTCTAGTACATAACATTGCATAGATCAGACTGCCAACAGCCGATGCATAGGGGATCTGTTTCATTTCTTCAACTTCTTGAGGTGTCTTAAGACACTGTTCCTTAAACAATATAATTCCAAGCCTGAAAGGTAGTAAACTTCTCTTGAAGTTCTGCATCAAAAAATTGACAAGCATTTTGTCAATTTACGATGCCTGAGAAAGGATTAGCGTTTTGTTCTTTCGATCTCTAAAGATCTGAATGCCTAGAACAAACTGCACCTCTCCCAAATCTTTCATTTGGAATTAAGTCGTTAGCCAATTCTTAATTTCAATCAGTAGACCTACATCATTCCCAATTAGTAGCATATCATCTACATACAACACTAGAAAAGCTACTAAACTATTGATGATTCTCTTGTAAACACAAGGCTTATCAACATTTTGATCAAAGCCATAAGATTGTATATTCCAAGATCGATAATCTTGCTTCAATCCATAAATGAATCGATTAAGCTTGCAAACCTTTTGCTCTTGACCTTAGGTAATGAATCCCTCAAGTTGCACCGTATAAATGGTCTTCTAAAGATTGCTATTCAAAAAGGCAATCTTGACGTCCATTTGCCAGATCTCATAGTCATAATATAAGGCAATAGGCAGGAGAATTTGGATAAACTTTAACATGGCAACAGGTGAGAAAGTCTCCTCATAGTCGACTTCTTAAACTTGGGTATAACCCTTTGCCACAAGCCTGGCCTTAAAGGTTTGCACCTTTCTATCAGCTCCTCATTTTCTTTTGTAGATCCATTTACAACCTATAGGTTTTTCCCCATCAAGTTGATCTATAAGATCCCAAACAAAAGTGAAGTACATAGACTCCATTTTGAGATCCATCGCTTTGATCCACTTATCTTTGTCAACATCCTCCATTGCCTTCTTGTAAGACAATGGACCCTCAACATCTTTATCAGTTACCATAGCTAGGGTTTCAGTTAAACCCATATACCAGACAACCGGGTTTGCAACCCTCCCACTACGTCAAGGTTCCCTCAACACTTGAGATGGATTTGACCTATTAGATGATCCAACTTCAACAACTTTTGTTGAAATGGGTTCTTTAACAACTTTTGTTGAAGGTTCAATAGTTTCTTTGAAAACTTCATTCAACACGATCTTATGTGAGGTTTATGCTCCCTAATGGGGTACTCCTCTAGAAATGTAGCGTTTGTTGACACAAACACTTTATTTTCTTTAGGTTCCTTTAGAGTAGCCTATAAATAGACACAATTTTGAACAAGGTTCCAGTTTTTTAGGATTTTCCTCAAGCACATGTGCTGGGCAACCCCAAATCCTGAGATGGCGTAAACTACCTTTACAACCATTTCATAATTCCAAAGGTACTCTAGTAACAGTCTTGGATGGAACATAGTTCAAAATATATGTTGCAGTCTGTACTGCATAACCCCAAAACGAGTCCAGTAGGGATGCATAACACATCATAGACCAAACTATGTACAATAGGATTCGATTTCTCCTTTCCGATACACTATTCTGCTAAGGTGTACTAGATGCTAAGAGTTGGGATACAATTTCATGTTCAATTAAATAGTTCTGGAGCGTAAGGTCCACAAACTCTCCACCTCGATCAGATCAAAATATTTTAGTCGTTTTATTTAATGTATTTTCAACTTCAGCCTTAAACTCTTTGAACTTTTCAAAAGCTTCAGACTTCTGCTGTATTAAATAAACAAACCCATGTCTTGAATAATCATCAGTAAAAGTGATGAAATATTCAAACCCTTCTCTTGCTTTAACATTCATCAGACCACAAAGGTCTAAATGTACAAGCTCTAAGGGTTCTTTGGCCCTATGATCTTTTCCAGTAAAAGATCTTTTAGTAATTTTGCCTTCAAGGCATGACTCATACACTGCTAAAGAATTTTTTTCTAACTCGCTTAAAAGTCCATTCTTGACCAATCTCTCAATCCTAATGAGATTGATGTGGTCTAAACTTAGGTGCCAAAGACGGACATTTTCCTTAGGAGAAATTTAGGCCGTTTATTTTGAGTTACCGCAGTTTTAAACATTTTAATGTTAAGGAGGGCTTTAGTTGCTAACGGTCTTAGAACATAAAAATTATCTTCAAGATTAGCACAACAAATTAATACTCCATTCTTGTAAATAAGCACTTTATTCACTTGAAAGTTAAGAGAGTAATGTTGTTCAAGAAGACATTTTACAGAAATCAGGTTCCTTTTTAAACCTAGAACCACATATACATTATCTAATAAAATATAAGATTTATGTAAGCAGAGTCTGAGCTCTCTCACTGCCATAGTTGAGACAATATGCCTAGTTTCAACAAGCATCATCATCTTCCTAGCTTCCAATTTCTGCTAGGAACTAATTCCTTGAAATGAAGAACAAACATGGCTAGTGGCGCTTGAATCAATTATCCAGGCAGAATCATCATTCTCCACTAAACAGGTTTCCAACACAAGTAAATTATATTTATCTTGTTTGGCCTTCTTCTTTTTTGTCAAGTATTTAGGACAGTTTCTCTTCCAATATCTCTTGTGGTTGCAATGGAAATAGATTCCCTTTACAACCTTGGCCTTCTTGCCCTTCTGTAAAATAGTTGGTAGGTTAGCTTTCCCTTTTCTACCTTTCTTCTTCTTCCACTTTGGTACCGAAAGAAGAAAGCACATACTTAGTTCCAGAGGACGATCCTCTATAGAACTTCTTTGAGGATGAGGTAATATTTTCCTCTCCCTTTTGTTCCTTGCTTTTCATCAAGGACTAAAAAGTCTGAAGCTCATTGAGCAAGGTGGTCAAGTTGTAGTCAATTCTATTCATAACAACATTGCTACAGAACTACAGAAAAATTTCAAGTAAAGATTCCAAAATGAAGCTAACCTGACTGGCTTCATCAATGACAGACCCATTCATCTCCGCCACATTGAAGTAAACCATCATGTTGAGAACATGTTCTCTAATAGATACTTCTTCTTACATACGAGCATTGAAGATGTGTTTCAGAGCATCGTGCCTGATTTGTATAGATGGTTGTCCGAACATACCCTGTAGGGACTCCACGGTCTCACAGGCAGTGATCATTAGCTCATGCTTCTTGGCCAAGACTTCTGAAAGGTTTTTCAAGATATACGCTCGAGCCTTCTAGTTTTCTCATGTCCAGCGCTTATATGCCTCTCGAACATTTCGAGTGGCATTTGGAACAGGAATAGAAGGACAATCATCCATAAGGACAAAATGGATATCGCAATGATTAAAATCTTGTTGATTGTGTTTTTCCAAGTTGTATCATTTTTGTTGGTTAGTTTGTCAGCAGCGAGCAAATTAAGTGTCGCGGAAGTCATAGTTAATAAATCACTGAAACCATACAAATTATTTATATTAGTAATCTTTGCATAACCATTTTGAAAGAAAATCAATCAAATTTAGCAAAATAATCTAATGTACCCTAAGTGACATATATTTTGCAATGATGTTTCAAGGAGACAAGAAAAAAGCCACCTTAGAGTGATCATGCGCCTCTTCACTGAAATGAGACTATCTCAACCAATAGACAGAACAACTCTTTATTACTGTAACTATCAATCACCATTATTTGGTCTAGAAATTGTTAAACTCGCTTAACATTTCTTGTAAGTGCAACCTCTCATTTTAGATTTTAGAGTTTTGTCTCAATGAGCCAACCGTAGGGAAAAACCAATTGGGGCAAAAACTAAAGTAATCTTATCCATTACTGGAGTTAGAGGTAAAGAATCATGCAAATGTCATCCATAGGGGGACACAAGCAAAGGTGCCTCGAGGCCGAGCATGAAACTTTACTACCAACTAATGAGAGAGATCATGGGATATAATGACACATGTCCTACTCCCACTTACTATAAACATTCTCTCTATTCACCTTGATATTGATCTATACAAACACCATTCGTAAGGGGACACAAACAAAGGTGTCTCGAGGCCGAGTATAGATCTCACGGTATGAACTTTTAGGGAGAAATGTGAAAAGGTAAAATGAAGTATCATATACCTCATTTTCTTCCCCCGGAGTGTTATAACTAGGGTTATTTAACTTCGAAAAATCCAGGTAGTGATCTTTAACTAATTGTTTTGTTTAATTTTCCCAAAAGTAACACTTACTTTGGATGGTTAAACAACTTCAATAAATTTTTATTAAATACTTTAATAAACCTCAATCAACCATTGCATGATTGTAACAAATCTATCTAATTCATCTTTCCAGGTAAGTTCCTAGATAGGGGTGTTACGTTTCCGTCAACTTAAATACCCCAGCCTAGACAGAACTAACCTTAGACAAAATATCCCTTATAGAAACATTTGTTACGATTTTAATTGTTTAATTAAGAATCAATTTATCATATTAAATTGATTAAAGATTAAACTTAATTTCTAATCTTATTAGAAAAGTGAATTTAGGTCTATGTGAATCATATTTTAAAACTATTTTAAAGTATGATTTTAACCTAAGGTTTGCATGCAATTATGAATTATTGATTTTAATTTCTAAATTCAATCAATTGCATCGAATGATATAATTTATAAAAATATAACATCTATAAAATTATCTAAAGTCGTGTCATGCATCATGCAATTTCTATTTCATTACTAAACATATATAACACTTATATATTCAAGTAATGAAATAATTAATAACATACATTGTATCCATACATCCAAACTATGTATTATAACTCTTATAATTTAAATGATGAATGACTATGTTATTAATGCATGCAAGCATATAGTATAACTCTTATATTATATGATGCGAGCATTCTATAAAATAAAAAAATAAAAAAAATAAAAACTATATATTCTAACATTTATAATATAAATGATGCATGAATTAAAATGCATAATCTATGGTGGGCTTTTTACTCTATGACATACATTATGACATATAATAATAAATATAAATCATACATCAAATGCATAATTTAAAAAAAAAAATATTGGGCCAAAATTGGACACCTAAATAATTAATTAAATTAATATAACACTTATATTAATTTAATTAATTAAAAAATCTAACTATTACAAAAAAAATAGTCAACTGGTTCGAAACAAGTAAACCGGGCCTTGAACCGCCAAACCATCCACCAACGATCTCTCAGTAGTGATCTCTTAATAACGATCTATGAGCAGACGCTGAGAGATCTCTTAGCAAACATTGAGCAATCTCTTAGCAAACATTCAGCGATCTCTTAGCAAACATTAAGTGATCTCTTAGCAGTGATTTCTTCCTTATCATAGCATTGCTTTGTTTTTCCTGCGAAACTCACCGCAACATCATGAGCGACTCAAAACTTTAAATTGCAGACTCGATCACAAACAATTATGCCCAAAACAGGGGCCCTTACAAACCAATTTGTAAATTGAAAGCAATAAATCTAAACAGTCCAATCCCAAAAACATCCAATAATCATAAACCATGCACATTCACAAGCATTCATCATATGAACTTATACATAATGCTAGCCACCAATTCTGTAAAAAAAATCATTCTGAAATTTTAGAAAAATTTGGGCCAAAAAACCGTGAAAGAACTGGTGAAGGTCTTTGAGCGAAAACGGAAATCATACCCAAATCCCAAATTTTACAGATTCAAAAATTTTACAAAAAATTACAGAATAATATGCATTTAATGACAAAATACAGCATGCTGAAAAAAAATTAAGAAAAACAAATAAGGAGACGGAAACTAACTCTTGAAGAACCCTTCTTCACGTATTTTATTTCTCCGGATTTGTCATGAACAAACTCGATCCAAATGGTCACCACCACGAAAAGAGCCTCTTGTATTCTCTAATGAGATGAGAGTCACTAAGGAGTTGTGGGCTCTTAGGTTTTTGGAAGAGAAGAAGTGATTGAAAGGAAAAATTATTTTTCCAATGAAAAACTTCTATCTCTTTTTGGAATTGTGTAAGTCTCTTTAGCACTACATCTATACATGCACTAAATAGAGAGAAATAGAGGGAAGGGAGTTACAACTCCCTCCCAAAACCATTTTCAAAATAATTTAAAATAACTTAATATATAAATATATGATAATTACAATATCATATAATATATATAAACTATATGTTATATCTAATATAATATATAACCTATAGTTTAATATTGTATCAAATACAATATAACCTATAGATATCATTCTCTTAACAATGCATGATAATATAAATCCTATTTATATTAAACTTAATTATATGAATCCAATTCACATAACTAATATTTGAATCAAATTCATTATAGTAATTATATAATATATAATTAAGTAAAATTAATTATATCATACATATATAATTAATTCCCTCAATTAATTTGAACAATTCAAATTAATTCAAAATTGATTCTTATTTAATCCCTATTGAGCAATAGAGGGGACCTCATGGACCTATAGATTGAAGTCCAATAGTTCTTTAATAATTAATTAAACTCTTTAATTAAATTATTCAACATTCATTAACTGTCAGACATTCCACTAAAGACCGACAGCTGCACTCTTCGCACTACAGATATATTTCTGTGTCCATTCGATATAACCAATCAACAGTGTGATGATCCTTCACAAATTGCTCGTAAGTACAGCTAGGCCAAAATTATCGTTTGCCCCTGTAGTTACATCTAACTCCATAAGTACCACTGATCCCTCTAATGAACAATAAATCATATTTTAACTATGACTAAACCCCTCTTAGGCCAGGAAAGGATGTGACATCACATTGTTCAAGCCCTGAAATCAATTCTTGAGGAAGCAATTTATCTACTTACCCAACATTGGGGAAGAAGTGAATTCCTTCTTGTGTAGTTGTGTTCCCTGCTCCCTAATCAGAAGAATCCCCAAAATGGTAAGCCTATTGAGTCGACGATTTAGCCACTCTCACCCATATAACTCAAAGGACTACCTTCATAGGCAGAAGTTCACAACTCACTCAGGATTCAAGTCATGTCACCTATGGTCATCCTTGTGAAATGTAAGTCTCTATTATGAACGGCGTTATATAATGAGACTAGTCATTTCGTGGTCTGGTCTTATACACACTCCTTTGTATAGAATACCCCTGCTCACATGTCTCCACATGAATGATCAGGATTCATATCATTTGTAGCACTTTTCAACAATTGTAACTTCTACAAAACAAGTCATACTCGTAGTGTCATTAGGATAAGGATCTATCCTTATCCATCTACTACAGACCATTTAGGTTATCACCTAAACATGATCCACCTGTATGTCTCTACATACATGTTTAAGCTACAGATGATAACCTTGGATGCTAGTTTATTTGTTTGTGAGTTTGATGCTACTAAACGTCAAATAAAACATATCATATTTTATTAAATAAGTAAAATGTTTGTACAATACAATTACAAATTATAGAACCCTACGAGATTTAGGGCATCAATCCTAACAATTAAGCTCCCCTTAAGATTTATATTAGTGATGAGACTCCTCTCACGACGATATCATCCCTTCAAGTTAATGAACTCCTTTCACTGATGAATCTTAAGATTTCCCTAAGATAGAGAACTCCCTTCTCCAAAGCTGAATCTTAGGCTTCCCCTAAGACTGAGATCCCTTCTCTAGTAGCTAGGGCTTAGGCGCTCCGTAAGCCATGATAATCTTTAAAGTATTACAATCAACGGATGAAGAACTTTCACAGTGGAATAATGAACAACGAGCACATACAGAATGTAGAACAATTTGGCAAAAGTACAAAAATCGTCTTGCTCTCAAAAATATATTTCGGCTTCTTCAACACAGCCCTCAATATTAATACCAATTTATAGATAAATTTAGAAAAATAAGTAACTCCCAAATAAGAAAAGATAATATGCACCTCATTAAAGAAAAATATCAGACAAAACCAATCTGCCATAATTTTTTAGATTAGGAAAAATTATTCTACCGGAAATATTATGATGTCTAAACCCGATGTTAAGAATTTTTATGCAACATCTACAAAAACTAAAACTTTGAAAAAATATAAAGCCAATCAAAATGAAATCTCCAACAAACACCTCCTTTGGCTTATATTTTTAAGGCATAATAAAAAATAACTAACAGAAGTTGGTAAGTCTGAAATGTCAGGAACAAATTCTTAACAAGTATAGTAACAACAAGTCCAATTAGAATAGCCAAAACAAAACAACATAGTCCTCAAGAGTAGGGAAAAAAACATAGACACGGCATCAAAACATCAAATCATCAAGTCGTCAACAAGGAACTGTCAAACTAAGGCTAAGCATGAGAAGAAAATGCCCCAATAGAATGTGCCAAGGTTGCACATATTGTCTATAACAAACTAGACACAACTTCTCTCTATTCCTATAGCTTCAATAGCTCATCATCAATTTCTTTGAGTTCAATAGACAGATGCTATAGAACAGATTGCCAAAAGGAGATTCTATGAACCCCTAACTCAGTCCATCAACATAGGCTGGAAGGAGTAGTAAGGTCAGGCACATGAAAGTTGTGGAGAAGCTTTGAGTGAATAGAAAATTGTGTAGGAGCAAGGCCAACAGCCTTGTCAGGGCCAATAAGATCTAGTTTCTGCACTAACAAAATACCACATATCAACTAAAGGTAGTAAATGGGCAGCTTTAAGGCTTGTGACCCAATGTGCCTTTTGATCTGATTAAGTGCAAAGGTTTCAAAATCAACCAGAACATCAATACCAATCTGGAATAGCAAAGTAGCAAGAGAAACTGATAACCCAGACTTGTGAGAGGAGGGACACTAGTTGAAGATCCCAACATTGTGAAGAACAACATACTTGGAGCTCAAGATTGCAGTAAATAAGTTCTTTCTTAGGCCAGGATGTCCTTGCTTCTCCAGTCAACTCAAAAGTAAGCCCTCTCCAACAAGGTCATTTCTCAGGAACACCAACAGACACTGTTGATTGAGAAACTTATTAATCAGATCAGCATTGAAAACAAATGGATGATGAAGCACATGAACCTTTTGAAAATATGGACTAGTTAGATTATAAAAATTTGGAGGAAGATTGACTATAAATTCTCAAGCAAGTGGGGATAGAAAGGACCAAAATTTAACACGGTCCTATCCAATTGAGCTTGTAAGATCAGATTGACTAGGTCAAAACATTCCTGAGTTCAATCAGACGGTTCCTTTTCATCAACAATCTTCCTTTGAATCACCTATTTCCACAGACTGGCTCCCAACTCAGTGTTAAAATACACACCATTTAAAAGGACAAAAGACACATTCAAGGAAGCAGGTCTAAAGGTGGTAGCTTTCTTCCCACGAGTTCTGATAGAAGCACAGGTAGCTCGGCTAGGAGGAGAATTATTATCATCAGAAAGTCTCTTCAAAACACTATCCTCAGGAAAATAAGAAATATCCTAAGACTCCCCTTGATCAAATTCAGATCCGGATGTCTTAGAGGAACCAACACCATAATTTTTAACATCTTCAGATTTCTTGCAAGTAAGTTCTAACAAAGGTAGATTATCATATTAATCAGATTCCTCAACTTCTTGACGAACAACTCCCTTCTCAATACTAGTTTCATGAGACATATGATCAGCAGTTCGACTAACACCAACATCCATAGCTTCACTATAACAACTGTCTTCAACCCCCTTATCAGCCATAACAACTGTCTCAGATGAGACACCTAAACCCTCTTCAATAGGGTTTTCAACAACTCTATTCACATTTTGAGACACAATCTCAGGCTCATTTAGACGGGTAAAGTAAACATAGAGACCAACGTTTCAGAAACAACTTTGTCAACAAAACAATTTAAAGCATTAACATCAGAATCAGACAGTAGTAAATTTTTAGTTTCTAACATAGCAGAAACAACATTTTCCTTAGCAGCCAAACTAGAGTCAGAAATAGTAGATGTCAAATTATCTAAACCAAAAATAGGGTTTTTGTCAACCGTAACCTTATCCTCGAACACCCTATCTTTCACTAGAGACGACCCTAGGGTTTCTAGGCAAAACGATAAACTCATGCATGCTTTTAGGAGAACCATCGAAAGAGAACTTTTCTTTTTCAGGATAAATTTCAACACCCTCACCAACTAAATCAGTCAAAGTAAGAGATTGTTGGGGTTGATACCCTAAATCTCGTAGGGTCTTGTAGTTTGTAAATACGTGTATGAAAAAACTTTTGTGATGTAATAATATGAGATATTTTCTTCACTATTGTCTATAAAATATGAGATATTTTAGTTGCATTAACCATAAACCAATAAACTAAGATCTCTGGTTATCGTTGTAACTTAAGCATGTATGTGGAGACATACAAGTGGATCATGCCTTAAGTGATAACCTAAATGGACTGTAGTATATGGATAAAGAAGGGAAACCATATCCTAGTGACACTACGAATACGGACCGTTTTGTAGGTGTTACAAGTGTTGTAAAGTGCTACAGATGGTCTAATCCTAATCATTCATGTGGAGACATGCGAGCGGGGATATCCTATACAAAGGAGTTTGTATAAGACCGGACCACGAAATGTTTAGTCTCATTATATAACTTCGTTCATGATAGAGACTTTCATTTCACTAGCATAACCATAGGTAACATGACCTTAATCCTGAGTGAGTTGGGAACTCCTACCTATGAGAGCGGTCCTTTGATTTGCATGGGTGCGAGTGGCTAAATTTCCGACTCAAACCTACCACTTTAGGGATTCGTCTGATTGGGGAGCTGGGAACTCAGCTACACAAGATGAAATTCACTCCTTCCCCAAAGCAGGGGTAAGTAGATAGATTTCTCCCTCAAGGGCTGATTCTGAGGCTTGAACAATGTGGCACCACATACTTTCTCATGGCCTAAGAAGTGTTCACTCATAGTAGGACTATGATGTATTGTTCATTAGAGGAATCAATAGTGCTTAAGGAGTTAAATGTAACTACATGGCTCGGTAGTTAACGGATGGTGGATATCGTGATTAAAGAGTTTAGTCAGTTATTCATGTATCTTTGGAATTTCAAGCTACGGATCCATAAGGTCCCCATGGTAGTTCAATGGATTCAAGTTGAGAATCAATTTTTCGGTTAGTTTGAAATGTTCAAATTAACAAGAGGGAATTTGATTATATATGATATAATTAAATTGGTTCAATTATATGTGATATAATTGATTCGATGTATTAGATACATTAGTTGGACGATTAATATAAATATGATTTATATTAAATAAATGAGAAAAGAACTATGTTTAAAATATTGCATATGATGTGATATTAAAACTAAAGGTTATAAATATAATATGATAAATTAGTTATTATATTTATTTATAATAAAAACAATTATGAGATAATTGTTAGTTGGTTTTTTTTTCTCCATTAACCGTGCAAGTGGGAGGTTATTTTCAGTTTTAATAACTGAAGAATAAAATGGAAAAAGTTTTCATTTTTTGAAGAATCGCATTAATGCATACCAATCGATCGAGTGAAAAGAGAAAGTTATACAATAGCCCTTTAAGAGAGTGAACAATGAGCAAGTTAGCTACATGACTGCCTCGTTTACTAAACGATTGTGTACCCTTTGTCTATACAATAGACTTTCTATTTCTCCCACTTACTCAATCGTGTAACTCAATCGTATACATCCTCCTTCCCTCTACCAAATTCACACGAGCCCATACCTCCTGGATTCTCACTGCGAGAATACCGAGGTAATCGAGTGGTAGTGTCAAAAGTTGTCGTTCGAGGATCAGACAGTTCGTGAGTACACTGGGTGTTTGTTGCGTTCGTGATCGTTTAGACTTTTCTGGAACGCCTGACCAATGTAGATCGAGGGAATACATGAAGAAGAGTTCTTCAAAGGTATGTCATTCGATTCCCTTTATTTGGAAGTTAAGAAAGAATGTTGTAATTTTCTCTATAATACATAACTATAGTTATTTGTTTGTAAATGTTTTATTCTTTCACAATGGGCTTAGAAAGATCTTACTTCCGCTCACTAGTTTTCTTGAATAAGAGATCCTTCAAAGACAATATACTTACTTTTTCTCTTCCCTTCATCTCGCTAGGTCGTCCAACACCCAAACGTCTACGTTTAGCCAGTGGAGGAGGAACACCAACTTCACTCTTCGTAGTAGATAGGCCACGAACACAAACACCATACTTGTTCAGGAAACCAAAGGACCATCCTCTTCAACAACCTTTTTCTCATTTTTCTTTCTCCTTGTAGCGTACCATCTTTTCACCGAAAATGTGTATGTTTGTTCTAGTATTGACCATCAGGGAATCAAATATACCAAGCACAGTAAATAACCGCTCAGAGATGGTTGAATATAGAAGACAAGCATGAAATTGAAAGAGAACTGTCACGATCTGATGAAAGTAATTTCAATGTGGAAGATAATTTGAAATCCAATAACATTTAGACTTCTTCACCCAATTACCCACCATAATTAATACTATTTGATCATTAATTAACCATTTCACCTTCCATACTTTATGGGCCATAAAATTTTGAACATGACCCAATACTGTAGTTCTTAATCCTTCAGAATACACAGCCTCAATGCTCAGGGCCTCAAACTGATCAGCATCGAGAGTCTTGGTGAAGATGACAACTAATTGGTATTTTGTGTTGACATGCTCTAACAAAATTTGCTTACTTTTTACAAGATCAGGAAGGAAGTGATGTTTGATGTCTTATGTGTTTAGTCCAACTATGTTGAATAGGATTCTTTGATATATTTATTGCACTCAAGTTGTCACAATAAAGAGTCATGACATGTGAGACACCATACTCTTGTAACATGTGTTTTATCCAAAATAATTGTGTACAGTTACGCTTTGCAGTAACATATTTAGCCTCAATTGTAGACAAGGAGACACAATTTTGCTTCTTTCTGAACTAAGAGATCAAATTATTCCTAAGAAAAAACACCCTCCGGAAGTACTCTTTCTGTCCTCTAAACTTCTAGCCCAAGCAACATCACCAATAGTTAACCAAAAAGTTGTTAATGTTAAATGAGTATAGTGACCATATTCACTTGTCCCATTTATGTACTTTATTAACCTTTTGGCGCTCAGCAGATGACTGCTCTTTGGATAGGATTGATACCTTGCACACAAACCGATAGCAAAGGCTATATTTGGTCTACTAGTTGTTAATAGAGTAGGCTTCCAATAATGCTTCTATATAAACTCCTGTCAATTGTGTTTCCACTAATGTCTTTTTATAACTTTACATGTGTTGAAGTCAGAGTTCTCTTGATACTAGGATTTTCACGGCCAAATTTCTTTGCTAGGTTCTTGGCATATTTACTCTGGGAAACAAAGATTCCCTCATTAAGTTGCATATCAAATTCTTGTTGCATTTGTTTAACAAAGTGCTCGACCATCTCTTGTGACATTTCTCTGAAAACAATGACATCAACATAGATTTGGACTACAACAAGGCTCTCTGGGGTTTTCTTCACAAAAAGAGTTTTATCAACATCACCCCGCCTCTACCCATTGTTGACTAGAAATTGGGTCAACCATTCATACCAGGCTCTTGGAGCCTGTTTAAGACCATAAAGCGCTTGGTTGAGTTTATATACATAGTCAGGATGAAAAACATCAACAAAATCCTTGGGCTAAGCAACATATACTTCTTCCTTCAGATACTCAATTAGGAAGGCACTCTTTGTATCCATTTGGTATAGTTTAAATTCAGGAGACATGAAATACTAAGCAACATTCTAATTGCTTCCAACCTTGCAACAGGAGCAAAAGTTTCATCGAAGTCTATTCCTTCTAGTTGTGTGTAACCTTGAGCCATTAATCTGGCTTTATTTATGATCATATTTCCATTCTCATCAGTCTTATTCTTGAATATTCATTTTTTCCCAATTACAACGACAGACTCAAGTCTGGGGACAAGTGTCCAGACATCGTTTCTAACAAATTGCCCAAGCTCCTCTTATATTGCATTCATCCAACATTCATCTTCAGAGGCTTCTTTGACATTCTTCGGCTCCACCTGAGAAGTGAAATAGATATTACTGATCATTTCAAGATAGTTAGCTTTGTCTTTCCTTCACATTGTTACTCCATTAAGATCACCGATAATGTTACTAAAAGGATGGTTTTTAAGAACCCAATTGGAAGGTTGCTTGTTACTTCCATCTATCTGCTCAAAACTATCCGAGATGTTCTCTAAGAAGTACTTGACCTTAGATCAGTGGGCTTGTCAGAAGGAATGTTAGGAACATCAGTATTAACAAGCGGCATTGAGAAGAAGCCTTCTTTAGCTATAAAGGAGGAATTGAAATAGGCGACATTATCATCAATCACAATGTTAATGGACACCATGGCAATGCAAGTACATTTATTAAAAACCCGATAGGCTCGGCTATTTGAGGAATACCCAAGGAAAAATCCTTCATGAGTCCCATTTCCTCCTGGCCTCTCTGTCAACCAAAACGTAATAAGTACTACCAAAGATGTGAAAATATTTTATATTCGGTGTTCTTCCTCTCCACAGCTCATAGATAGTGCTCGAAGTTCCTGGTCGCAAAGCACTCCTGTTATGGATGTGACAGGCTGTGTTCAGCGCCTCTGCCTAAAACTGATATGGTATTCGGTTGGCATGCATAATCGCGCGAGCCATTTTCTGAAGAGTCCTATTTTACCTCTCTATAACTTCGTTCTACTGGGGTATAATAGAAACTGAAAATTCATGGTGAATATCAGAACCCTCGCAGAACTCAGCAAGCGGAGAGTTCTCAAACTCCCTAACATGATCGCTTTTAATTCGTACAACATTTAACAGTTTTTCGCGATGTAGTTGAAGACAAAGAGTTTGAAACATGGGGAAAGTATTAGATTTATCTCAAAGAAAACGAACCCAAGTGAATCTCAAGTAATCATCAACAACAGATAAGACATATCGTTTGCCCCCCAAAATTTATGATTGAATTGGACCCATAAGGTCCATATGAAGAAGTTCGAGAACACGAGATGATCCAGAATGACCTGTCTGTTTGTGAGGAATGTGAGTTTATTTTCACAATTGACAATCCCTACATATAATTCCAATTGATACACATAAAGAGAGGAGACCAGTTACAGCATTCTTGCTAAGAGCCTTCTGTAGGGTCTTCATGCTAACATGACCAAGGTGTTTATGCCATAGGCTAGCTTCATCTTGCTTAAAGAGATGACAAACCTGCGAAGAATTATCAAAACTCCACAAATAACTATTATTAGACAGCTTGGACATTGTCTGTGACAACACATTTGTCTTTGGTAAAACTCATGTTCAGTCCTTGGTCACATAGCTGACTAATGCTAATGAGATTGGTAGTAAGCCCTTCAACCAATAATACATTATCAATTTAAAAGACCTGGATCAAGAGTTCCTTTCCCAATTATTTTACCACTTGTACCATCACCAAAAGTGACTTTTCCTGAGTTGACAAGTTTGAGATCAGACAAATAGCTCTTTTCACCAGTCATATGATGCGAGCTACCACTATCAAAGTACCAACCGCCTTTGGCAGATGGTCTGAGGGAGGTCAAGACAACATCGCATCTGTTCTCAAAGAAATTTACTGATTTTATAGCTAAGTAATCAACTATTTTATAACAAAGTTCGTTAGAATTAATCTAACAAATCTTTTCTTGATAACAGCTTCTTAAAGACAAGAAATTTGTCCAATGACTTCAACATTAGGTATAGTTGGATCCTTATTAATTTATTAAATTTCAGATCGGTAAAACATAATGGTCGTAAATAACTTCCAACCCAAGCATAAATCAATTATTTAACATTCAAGACACTTAACTTGAGAGGTTAGAAAATTGAACTCCTTGTTATGGCATCAACATCTGAAGACCAATGTTCAAATTTAAAAAAAAAAAAAAAAAAAAAAAAAAAAAAAAAAAATGAAAATTTTGCAACTTTTATACATGTGCCTCATTTTGATACCAACATTTCTGTTTTTAAAAATCCATGAATTTATTTTTTAAAAAATTTATTTACTATAATTTTCATAATTCTTAATAAAAAAAAATTGAATTTTTAGCCTATTTTCAAAAATAAAAATTTTCTTTTAAACTTTTCACAATTTCACTTTGATTCTAAAAATATTTTTTGAAAGTAAATAATAAAACAAAGAAATCAATCGATAAGAAGGTAATATTCATAAATTTAATTTTTAAAACCCAAAATTTAAAAGACAAAGGTTTATCAACAAGCCTTAGTAGTATGAGTTTTTTTTCCCTCCCTTTTTCATTTTTTTTTAATTTTGTTTTTTTTTTCTTTTGAAATGTAGTGTTCTTTAAACATTTTCATATAATAGCATAACTTAGAGTAGCAGTCATTAAACCTTATAACAGTTAACTTTAACAAGGCCAAAATAGGAAACTTTGATTATTCGTTCTACACGGGCACCTGATAGGTATTCCCACAAATCAACACAAGTCCTTTCAGGATGTTTTGTCCTCCAAGATAAGCATGCTTAACTTTTGAGTTCTTATGATTGAGCCATCGAAAAGGAAGGTGCACATCGTTGGTATAGGTAGTAACTTTCAATTCTTTTAAGCTTTTCTCAACCATATTTTCATGTCCTCGAGATCTCTCTCATTCTTACATGATCTTGGTTCATTCATATATCCCCCCAAGGGTTGTTACATCCCACCAGATCATGTAAGAATGAGAGAGATCTCGAGGATATCATCTGTAAGTCATTTCAACATGTTTTGTCCTCACCCACATGCATCCTAGGAAAATTTCTAGGAGAACACCAAACATAAGATTGCTCCAAGCTAAGCACAATTAACTTTGGAGTTTCTATGATCGAGCCATCGAAAAGGAAGGTGCACCTTGTTGGTATAGGAAGTAACTTTCAATTCTTTTAAGCCTTTCCCAACCATATTTTCGTATCCTCAGTATCCCTCTCATTCGGATATGGTCTCGGTTCATTCATGTATCCCTCCTAAACTCAGGTCGTTACATGCATGAAATGCCCAATAACTTCCATTTGGTTCATCTCTGAACCACATCCTACTGAGAGAGGTTCCTCTCTGGTACCATCTATAATGCCCCAGGCCCAGAATTTGGAGTCCAGAGCCTGGGACATTACAACTTGAACCTGAAAGAACTTTTGGATACTTGCTCTCAACTCAACTCAAGATCAAAAGAAAGAAAGAATCGAGATAACTCTTCAATTTGGAATGAGATGCTACAAATGAAGAACCAAGTTGCTATTATAAGGCTAGCAATTTAGAAACTCTTCAAAATAAAAAAAATCAAATCAAATAAATATAAAATTGAAACATTTGTCAAGTTTAACTTAATTAAGTTGTTACTTGATCAATATCAAATATATCTCATTCAAATTGAAGAAACTACAAATTTAACTTTCATAAGTGTTAAATTTATACATGAAACATCATCTAATTTGAAATTTCAATCCAATTTAAAAGTTTCTAACCATGAATTTAATCTACATAATTAAATTCATTTTTTATGTTTGAATATCCAAATGTTTCACTTTATTTCACAATAAATATCCAACAATCCCCCACATGAAAGAAAGTGAGAAAAATCAACAAAAACCATTGAGAGCAAATATTCAAGTTATGCATCAGGAGAGGTGTCTTTTAGACTTGAACCTTCCTTAGTGAATATCCATCAAATGTATTGAAGAAATAGTGAGATAAACTCTGGAACCATCATTCTCATTAGTGAATGGAGACAATAAATATCACACACAACTCATCTTGTATCTTTGATTTTTATATGTTTGTGTCCAATTTGGTCATCAACAAAATCCTAAATTCATGAGAGTTTTAGAAAATATATACCATTTGAAAAGTTCTCATAGATATAACCCCATTTCTACTCTCACATAGGTAATATTAGTTAAGAGTATTTATTCATTACGCCTCTTGTAAAACAAGATATTCATAACCTTAACATCAATAGATCACACATTTTAGAATATCAAAGAAATTGAAAGAAACTATAAGTTTCTTACTGTGTCAACTATGCAAATTATCCATCTAGTTTGTCTATTGAACCTAGATCTTGAGATCTTCAATCAACTAGGTTAGGTTACCACCAGATAACTCATTTTATAGGCTTTAGCCACATTTTCCTTGATCTATATATGATTGGCTCTCTTGACAATTCTTTCATCAAAGAATTTGCAATATTCTTTTTCAACTTCATGTAATCAAGAGAAATTATTCTGTTAGAGAACTGTTTTATCGAATTATGTTTTTGTCTAATATATCTTGACTTGCCATTATAAACATTATTCTTGACTCTCATAGAAGTCGGTAAATTATCACATAAATATTAATTATGTTTTTGTCTAATATATCTTGATACCTAGTTGATGACAGGAAATTAGACATCAATTACTCGACAATTAAAATCTCTTGGATGCAATATGCGATGCATGTTCTTAGGGTATGCGTTGATAGTCATGCGTCGATGATCATGCATTGGAATGACTATGCGTTAATGAATGTATGCGTTGACCATGCATCCTGTCACAAGTTTTCTTGCGCTCATGCCAAGTATAACGCAAACGCAAGTTTCTCGGGTGATCCGAGGTCGAATTCAGGGACTTGTAGCAAAATAAATGCGGTAATGTGTATGAGGTGGTTGAATAAAAGAATGGATGGGAAGGTTCCTAAGCTAACACTACTCCTACTCCTAGCTAACAGATAACGCAATGAGAATATGCATGAGAGGTAGAGACACGAAAACTCTTGACATGAAACAAATGAATGGGAAAATGGATAAAATGCAAGATGTTTTCATTGCAGAGCTTAAGAGTGACCGCAAGGGCAACCTTAGTCAATGCAAGTCATGCGATCATGCTACACACACTTGAGCCTAACTCTAGGACATATGCAGTGGATATGCATAAGTGTCGAGATGACCGCATACAACCACCATATCCGCAATGCTCTTCTCCACTTTGGCTGCTTCTTCAAAAAGATCTTTTCTAGGTTTTTATCCGGCAAACCTTTGCTAAAAAACTTTTTACTCATTCACCGCAACTTTGTATTTAGCTTTTGAGAATGCATTCGTTCAAAATACTTCAAAATTTTGCGATGACTTATTCAAATGCGGCGTTGAACCTGGTTACACCCTTCGTTTTGGCTTATCCCCACGTGTGTCATGCGGGCATCCAACTTCGGTTGTGTTCCACAGAGGAGTTGCACTTATGTGTTGATCCTGGCAACTCACTTTCATTTTGGCTTGCCCCCACGTGTGTCATGCGGACATCCAACTACGGGTAAGTGCCTTTCATAACTTAACTCTTATCAACATGGGTTTCCCCATTGCGTTGACAGTGGAGTTATTATTCTCAAAAATTCTCTTCAATTTTTTTTTTCAAATGATCGCAAAACAATGAACGCAATTCTCCAAGACCGCTGCCACCCCCAAACTTAGAGTTTGGCAGCATTTTCACCATAAAGCTAAAAACAAAATCAACGGGAATGTGGTAACAAACGTTTGAACAAAGGTTTGCACAAAATAAAACTTAAGATTTTCAAAATTTGAAGAAGCTAATAAAAGTAAGAAACGCCTTGCGTTGATTAACTAGAAGATGCAGTGAATTATACGTACGATCATAGAAACACCACAAAGCAACGTAATCGGGAAAGAAAGAATTTCAAAAGGATAATGCATAAAGGATAACAAGAAAAGACCTTAGGCAAAACAACGCATGCGATTATGCGTTGGAATCCACGCAATCGAAGCCATGCTTTGAAGGATGAAAGGAATTATTTCGTTGTACTGTGCACCGAGGAGACTTATTGTCGCACCTGCAAGGAACAATCACACCACAACCAAGGAAGTAACCATATATCCAAAATAACAATAAAATTAAAATTAAAAAAATAACCTAAACTAAGAAAGCAAGTTAAAGATAGAGTAGAAGACGTCCCTGGAAAAATAAGAGTGTTATCACCGCAAGGAGTCTTCCATGCAGGAGATAGCTCTCAACTGCTGAGGTCAAGTTGCCTTGACCATTGGAACTTCCGGCAATTGTTGGCCGCATGCAGCCGTCATGTGCTTAGAATTACCTTCAACTCTTGCGACTAATTGTCCTTCTACCTTGGGGTCAATACTGGCTTTCAGCGCATCGCCTACACTTCAATATTGTTTGCAACCTGGTCGCACAAGCTGCAATACTCCCAAGATAAAAAGATTGCCTGCAGAGACACAAAACTCAACAAACAATTAGCTGCCAAGTCCATGACAACGATGCCAAAAAACTTGATGACAGGAAATTAGCCGTCAATTACTCGACAACTAAAATCCCTTGGACGCAATATGTGATGCATGTTCTTAGAGTATGCGTTGATAGTCATGCATCGATGGTCATGTGTTGGAATGACTATGCGTTAATGAATGTATGCAATGACCATGCATCCTGTCACAATTTTTCTTGCGCTCATGTCAAGTATAACACGAACGCAAGTTTCTCGGGTGATCCGAGGTCGAACTCAGGGACTTGTAGCAAAATGAATGCGATAATGTGCATGCAGTGGTTGAATAAAATAATGGATGGGAAGGTTTCTAAGCTAACACTACTCCTACTCTTAGCTAACAGACAACGCAATGTGAATATGCATGAGAGGTAGAGACACAACAACTCTTGACATGAAACAAATGAATGAAAAAATAGATAAAATGCGGAGATGTTTTCGTTGCAGTTAAGAGTGACTGCAAGGGCAACTTTAGTCAACGCAAGCCATGCGATCATGCTACACACACTTAGCCTAACTCTAGGACGTATGCGATGTATATGTATAAGTGTCAAGATGACCGCAAACACCATATCCTACTTCCTGGACGCATGCAATATCCTATCCGTAGGGTGCATACGTTGTGTGACAGCAAACGGAGCTTATCTCTAAGTTCCCCATTCTTGTCTATTCATTCCAATCCACTCCCTCGAGTCTTAGATTTGGATTTTAGACAACTCTCTCAAGTATGCCTAAATGATGAATGATGCGCTCATAGACAAGGTAACCGCATGAACTTTGCTAACATAAGATTATTCCTATCTCTAGTGAACAATGCATACATTGCTTAAGGCGACCAACCACTTACCCTCCCGGGCAGTTGGTTGTTGCTGACTTTACTCCTAGACAAGCATTGCGTTGGCCTATAGACAAGCATTGCTACAACTTCACACTAAGCAAATAAGGTTACTCACACACTCACGCAACACACATCTCTCAGTGGTTTGCTACATGCTTCATATCCTTAATCCACATGACTAAATATGTGATACTCAAGCAATCTCACTAAGTAATTCAATGAAGGTTAAAGATGCTAAGTAAAGAAGATGGAAATGGAGTCGAAGGAAATATAGAAATGTATTGAAAACAAAATGTATTAATTCCTTAATCACAAAATGTCATACAATACAATACAAGAAAATAAAGGAAAATGAAATGACTGGCTAGAAGCAAAGACTTGCTTCCAGCGGATGTGCGTCAAGGCTACCAGTGGTGTCATGGATGGGCGGTAGAGCTGACTCTCTTGAGATCTAGCTCCAATCGAAGGCTTCGGTCGTCACTCGGAATGGATGAAGGAGGTGAAGAACTCTCAAGCGTCTTCTCATGCATTTGTCTGGATCACAAGGATCCATCTTAGGCGAACCTCAAGTAAAAACTTGGATAACTTGAATTTCTGCTCATCAGCTTCTTTATATAGAGCCTGAATCGCCGACAACATTAATGGACTACTTTGATTCTGATATTGGTACGTTTATTCCTTTCTGAACCTCCGCTGCCAACGGCGTGGTAGGTGAAATGTCAACATCATCTTTTGATTTTCTCGAGGTAGATGTGTTGATGCATTTATTCTACCAACCTTGCATTGATTCCTTTACCATGTGTTATTGTAAAACCGCAATCATGTAGTGACCGAATTTACTTAATACCGCAACTCTACACGATGATTGTAATCGCTTGACGAGTGCAACTCCCATGCGATGGACGCATGCGGTTGATTATCGCAACATCCATGCGTTGATCGAATGCGTTCGCCTTTGCGTTGGAGAGTTTCTTCGCATGCGGTCGTCTATGCGATGGTCTGGTTTCGCGCTTGCGTCCACTTCCTACGTTATCTACAAAAATCGAACATTGAACACATAATAACGCATAATATTGGGTTAGCTGAGATTCTTAATGTTGAACGCCGCAAGCTCAATTTCTCGTGAATTCCTAACATAATTGCCGCATATTCTACTTAATAGCCCTCATAATTCTAAGTAAAAAGGCCTAAGATGACATACATTTCTGCATGTCATCACTATTCTCCAATGATAGATATTAAATTAGGATGTTAATTGCAACAGTGGTTTTACAAAATTTGGAAATACAACAAATGGATGTAAAAACTGCATTTCTAAAATGGAGAATTAGATGAAGAAATTTATATGGAACAACCTGAAGGATTTGTCATTAAAGGACTTGAAGATTAAATTGTAAACTTGTCAAGTCTTTTTATGGGATGAAACAAACACCAAAATAATGGCATGAGAAGTTTGATCATGCTATGCCATCAAATGGATTTAAGATAAATTAGTGTGACAAACGTGTCTATGTTAAAATCATAGATCAAGTGTATGTCATTGTTTGCTTGTATGTGAATGATATGTTGATAATGAGCACAAATAGAAGTGTCATTGATTCCACTAAAAGGATATTGAAATCCAACTTTGATATTAAAGACCTTGATTTTGCTAATGTTATCCTTGGAATTCAAATAACAAGAGATTCAAGTGAATACATACTTTATCATTCTCACTATATAGAGAAAGTGTTGAGAAAATTTGATCATTTCGGGAGTAAGACGATTGTTACTCCATTTGATCCAAATTCTAGAGTTATTGATAACCTAATGTACATAATAAATCATACAAGACTTAATATTTCCTATTTAGTAGGAATGTTAGTAAGATACACCAGCAATCTTGGGCATGATCATTGGAATGTGTTAGTCGGAGTTCTTAGGTACTTGAAGTACATTCTAGACTACGGACTGCATTGTATGAGGTATCCACCCATACTGGAAGGATTTAGTGATCCTAATTGGGTCTCTGATAGCATGAAGACTAAATCAAGTGGTGAGTATTTTTTTACTTTAGGTGGGGCAGTTGTATCATGGAAATATTCAAAATAGACATGTATAACACGTTCTACTATGGAATTAGAGATTATAGTGCTTGATAAAGCATGAGAAGAATTTGAATAGTTTCGAAGTTTTCTTGAAAAATTCCATTGTGGCCAAAGCCTGTAAGTGCAATATGTATTTATTGTGATAATTTAACAACTTTTATGAGAGCCAAGAGTAATGTCTATAATGTTAAGTGCGATATATTAGATGTATACATAATTCGATAAGGCAATTGTTCTCTAATGGAATAATTTTTATTGATTACGTGAAATCAAAAGAGAATATTACAAATCCTTTGACAAAAGAATTGTCAAGAGAACAAGTCACATATACATTAAAAGAAATGAGGACAACACCCATGAAACGAGTTATTTGTGGACTAACCTAGTTGATTGAAAGTCCCAAGATTTAGGTTCAATAGGCAAACTAATTTAGTTGACGCACTAAGAAACTTATAATTCCTTTCCATTTCTATATTGTTCTAAAGTGTGTGATCTATTTGTTGAGATTAATGCCCTAAAGCCTCGTAGTTAAATAGTTATTTAATATAATAATTGGTTATTTTAAAATCCAATAATTAGTTATCCATTATGAGAAAAGTCCAAGGTTATTCCATGAGACTTGAATGCTATGTAGTATACATACCGTTAGATCATGTTCAGGTAATAACCTAAAGGGTTTATAGTATATGGATAAGGTTGGGTATCTTATCCTGGTAATACTATAACAACCCACTTTATAAGTGTTAAAATGTTGTAGGTGTTACAAACAATGTGATCCAAGTCGTTTGTGTGGAGACATATAAATGGGGGTATCCTATACAATGAGATTGTATAAGACCGGACCGTGAAATAGACAATCTCTCTTTGTAATGCCGTTGACTGAAGAGATTAATATTTCATAGAATAACCATGTGTAACTCGATATGAACTCCTACCTGTGAGGTCTTGTTCTTTGATTTGTATAGGTGGGTGTAGCCCAAGTCGCTGGCTTAATAAACCTACCATTTTGGGAATGACACCGGATGGGGAGCTAGAAACATATCTATACAAGATGAAATTTATTCCTTCCCACCTTTAGGGTAAATAGATGATTTGTTCCCTTAAGTGTTGATTCCGGGTCTTGAAGAAAGGGTATCTGCCCTCTCAATAGACCGAGAAATACATGGTTTATGGTAGTTACATATACAGATTATTCATTAGAGGGATCAGTTGTACTTAAGGAGTAAAAGGTAATTACAGGCGTAAAATAGTAAATTGACCCAGTTGTAATTACAAATAACTCGTGAAGGATAGACTTACTTATAATGGTTAAATCTATGGACGTAACATATTTTGCGATGCCAAAAGTGCAACTATTGGTCTTTAGTCGAGTGACCCATAGTTAATAAATGTTAGTTAATTTAATTAAAGAGTTTAACTAATTAACCTTAGACCATTGGAGCTTATAATCTTTAGGTCCACTAGGTTCTAAAGATTATAAGAGTTTTGAAAGAATTTGAGTTGTTCAAATTAATTAAGATAATAATATCAATTATATATGATACAATTATTATAATGTATATAGATACATAATAATATAAAGTTATTTTTTAATAAGGTTCAAAATTAAACTATATAATAAAAGAAGATTTATTGTATTTGAATAAGATTCAAATATTAATATGAATTAGATTCTTATTAAAATAATATGAATTAGATTCGTATCAAAACTATAGGCTAAAATTTAATATGAATAAGATTCATAGTAAAACTGTAGGTTATGAGAGAAATAAAAATTTGAATATGATTCAAATATGCATTTAATTAAATATATTAATTAATTGATTAATTATTGATTAACTAGTAATTGATTAAGTTAATTAAATTTGATTTAATAAGTTGGAAAGAGGAGAAGTGGGTAGTTATCCCACTTCTCACTAAAAGTAGGAAGTTCTCTGCATTTAAAGAGTAATCTGGAAAAAAAAAAAAACTTTTCTCTCTCATTTCTCATAATCTCTATCAAGAAAGACAGAGAAAGAGTTTCCTTTGTAAGACTGATCTCCATACAACAATTTCCTTTTTCTCTTTCAAAAAGCGGTTCCCACAAACCAGTACCTTGCTAAAGAATAGAAGGGACCTATGAAGGTGCCACATCAACGTTCAGGAGGAGATTCTTTGCCAGGGAAATCAGTGTTGGGGTTGGTGCCCTAAATTTCATGGGGTTCTATAGTTTGTAATTGTATTATACAAACATCTTATTTATTTAATAAAATATATGATGTTTTATTTCAATTTTAGTTACATTAACCACAAACCAATAAACTAAGATCCAAGGTTATCTTGTAGCTTCATGTATGTAGAGGCATACGGGTGGATCATGTTTAAGTGATAACCTAAATGGTCTATAGTAGATGAATAACGCTGGATACTTTATCCTGGTGACACTACGAGTATGACTCACTTTGTAGATGTTACAATTGTTGTAAAGTGCTACAGATGATCTAATCATAATCATTCATGTGGATATATGTGAATGGGGATATTTTATACAAAGGAGTTTGTATAAGACCGAACCACGAAACTTACATTTCATGTGGATACATGTGAGTGAGGATAGTCTCATTATATAACGTCGTTCATAATAGAGACTTACATTTCACCAAGATGACCATAGGTGACAAGACTTAAATCCTAAATGAGTTGTAAACTTCTACCTATGAAGGCGGTCCTTTGATTTCTATGGGTGAGAGTCGTCAGATTGTTGACTCAACAAGCCTACCATTTTGGGGATTCGTCTGATGGGGAGTTGGGAACACAGGTACACAAGACAGAATTCGCTCCCTCCCCAAAGTAGGGGAAGTAGATAAATTACTCCCTTAAGGGCTGATTCCTTGAACAATGTGGCGCCACATCCTCTCTTGGCCCAAGAGGAGTCTAGTCATAGTTGGACTATGATTTATTGTTCATTAGAGAGATCAGTGGTTCTTAAAAAGTTAGATGTAACTAAAGGGCAAAACGGTAATTTTTGCCCAACTGTACTTACGAGCAATTTGTGAAGGGTCATTGCACTATTGACTGGTTATACCCAATGGACATAGACATATATCTATAATGTGAAGAATGTAGCTGATGGTCTTTAATGGAGTGCCCGACAATTAATGGATGTTGAATAATTTAATTAAAAAGTTTAATTAATTATTCAAGTACCATTGGAGCTTCAATCTACAAGTCCATGAGGTCCCCTCTGTAGCTCAATAGGGATTAAATGAGAATCAATTTTGGATTAATTTGAATTATTCAAATTAATTGAGAGTATTAACTATATGTGATGTAATTAATTCTACTTAATTACATATGATATAATTACTATAATGTATTTGATACATTATTTGAGAGGAAATAAATATAGAATTTTATTCAAATATTAATTATGTGAATTGGTTTCATATAATTAAGTTTAATATAAATAGGATTTATATTAAATATCATGCATTGTTGAGAGAATGAAAACTATAAGTTATACTATATTTGATACAATATTAAACTATAGGTTATGTGTTATATTAGATATAACATATAGTTTAGTATATATTATATAATAAGATAGTTATCATATATTTATATGTTAAATTATTTTAATTTATTTTGAAAATGGTTTTGGGGGGGAGTTGTAACTCCCTTCCCTTATTTCTCTCTATTTCAGTGCATGTGTAGAGGTAGTGTTCAATAGACTTATAGAATTCCAAAAAGAGATAGAAGTTTTCCTTTAGAAAAACAGTTTTTCCTCTCAAACACTTCCTCACTTCCAAAAACCTAAGAGCCCACAACTCCTTAGTGATTCTCATCCCATTAGAGAATACATGAGGCTCTTTTTGTGGTGGTGACCATTTGAATCAAGTTTGTTCGTGACAGATCCGGAGAAAGAAAATACGTGAAGAAGGGTTCTTCAAGGGTTAGGTTTCTCTCACCCTAATTCTTTCATTCCTTTTTGTTTGCATGCTATAAATTTATGATTATGCATAACATTTGTCCTTTCCAACATCCTCAACCCCCTGATTAGCCATAACAGTTATCTCAAGAGAGACCTAAACCCTCTTCAACAGGATTTTCAACAACTTTATTCACATTTTCAGACACAATCTCAGGCTCATTGTAGACGGGTAAAGTAGACATAGAGACCTGGAGGAACTCTATGAAGAGAGAACCTTGAGCGGAAGCAAGATCGTCCCAAATCCATTTTTCATTGAATGTAAGTTTTACGATAAATCAAGAATAATATATGCATTTAGATAAATTATAGCATGCATTAATAAAGGAAAACTTAGGCTTTTAGAAACCCTTACCTTTAAAGACTATTCTTCAAGAATCCCTCGAACAAGTCACGAACAGATCTCCTTCTCCAAAAAGAGACACCACCAAATGGAGCCTCTTGTATTCTCCTTAGGGATTGAGAATAGTAAAAGGTATGAGCTCTGCCTTAAGGTTTTGGAAAAGGGAAGGAAATGGAAAGGGAGGAGAAGAACTTTTCTTCTCTTTTCGTTTTTTTTTTTTTTTAAGAGAGAACTATTCTCTCAGTGTTTCATGGAGGAAAATTAATTTTGTATAACCCTTTCTCTGACCCCTCTCATCATGTATTTGGCTAAGAGAAATTGGGGAGAGGGGGGAGGTAGGGAGGGAGTTGTAACTCCCTCCCTTTAATTAATTAATATTAATTTAATAAAATTAAATTAATAATAATTATACATATAATAACAACCTTANTAATTAATTAATATTAATTTAATAAAATTAAATTAATAATAATTATACATATAATAACAACCTTATTATATATATAAACTATATGTTATATCCCATATAACACATAATCTATAATTATATATTGTATCAAATACAATATAACCTATAGATGTATTTTCTCTCAACCATATATGGTATTTGATATAAATCACATTTATAGTAAACTCACTTATATGAATCTCATTCATATAATTGATATTTGGATCATATCCAAATATTTAATTCCTCTCAACTTACTTATGGTATTTAATATAAATCATATTTATATTAAATTTAATTACATGAATCTCATTCATATAATTAGTGTTTGAATCATATTCAAATTCCTCCCATATTACCTTATATTATAATGTATCAAATACATTATATTAATTATATCACACATATAATTAATTTAATTAATTATATCATGTATAATTAATTCCCACAAAACATCTTTTTAGTTAAATCGGTCGCTTATTGAATTGGCAATCTGGCCGCTCTCACCCATACAAATCAAAGAACTGGTCTAACTAGTCATTTCGTGGTCTGGTCTTATACAAACTATTTGTATAGGATACCCCCACTCACATCTCTACATGAATTATCAGAATCATATCATTTGTAGCACTTTACTGTTGGGATTGGTGTCCTAATTCTCCCAGAGTCTCGTTGTTTTGTAAAGATACACATTGTTCAATGAATAAAATAAGTGTTATTTAATTCTAGCATTTACTCATATCCAATAAACAAAACTCCTTGGTTATCTTATGTGAATTTAAGTTGTATATGTGATATACAATTGGATCATGCCTTAAGTGATAACCTAAATAAGTCTGTAGTATAAGGATTAAGGTGGGATACCTGATCCTGGTGACACTATGGATACGGCCCGCTTTATAGAGGTTTGCAAGTGTTGTAAATTACTATAGATGGTTGATCCTAACCATTGTGTGGAGACGTGGAGTGGGGTGTTCTATACAAAGAGTTTGTATAAGACCTAGACCACGAGATGACTAGACTCTGTATATAACGTCGTTGATACTAGAGACTTGCATCTCATCTAAACGACCATAGGTGACAAGACCTCAATCCTGAGTGTTTTGTGAACTCCTGCCTTTGAGGGCGGTCCTTTTATTAGTATGGGTGAGAGTGGCCTTGCCAACTCAACATGCTTACCTTTTAGAGGACTTGTCTGATCTGGGAGCTGGGAACTCAATTCACAATATGGAATTCACTTTTTTTCCGAAAGAGGGATAAGTAGAGAGATTGCTCCCTTAAGGACTGATTCCGGGGCTTGAACATAGTGGCCACAACTTCTCTTTGGAAGAGAAGACTCAGTCATATTAGGACTATGACTTATGTTCATTAAAGGGATCAATAGTACTTAAGGAGACAGATGTAACTATAGGGGCATAACGGTTATTGGCCCAGTTATACTTACGAGCAATCTGTGAATGGTTGTCACACTGTTGATTGGTTAAGATGGACACATAATATATCTATAGTGAGGAGAGTTCAGCTGTCAGTCTTTAGTGGAGTGCCTGGCAGTTAACGGATGGTGGATCCCGTGACTAAAGAATTTAGTCAATTATTCACGTACCGTTGGAGCTTCAAGCCATAGGTCCTGTCTCTTATACACATCTAGATGTGTATAAGAGACAGCTATTGGACATCGACCTATACGATAGGTCTTCGCCTTCTCCCACTTGCCCAGTCGTGTACGCAATCATTGTTTCCTCCGTTCCTATGCCTCATACCAAGTCCGAATAGAACCCACCCTCTGGATTCTCACACCGAGAATACCAAGGTCTCTTTGTGGTCGTGTTGTTCGAGCGTTCATGTGCATCGGAACGTGGAGACGCTTCTGCCTATGTATGTAGAGTTTCCTACTAACACTTGTAACACCTACAAAGTGGGTCGTATCCGTAGTGTCACAAGGATAAAGTACCTAGTTTTATCCATCTAGGATATAAAGCTTAGAGACAATTGTTATGGTGAACCTTATAACACCACTCTCCCACTTGTCCTAAAGCTTAAACCTTACTAGGAAAGTTTCGCTTTCAAGGAGGCCACCCAACATAAAAGTGCTCCAAGCTAAGCACACTTAACTTTAGAGTTACTATGATTGAGCCATCGAAAAGGAAGGTGCACCTTGTTGGTATAGGAAGTAACTTTCAATTCTTTTAAGCCTTTCTCAACCATATTTTCATATCCCCAAGATTCCTCTCATTCGAATATGGTCTCGGTTCATTCATGTACCTCTCCTAAGCTCGGGTCCTTACATGAAGTGCCCAATAGCTTCTGCTTGGTTCATCTCCAAACCACATCTTACTGGGAGAGGTTCCTCTCTGGTACATCTATAACACCCCAAGTCTAGAATTTGGAGTCCAGAGTCTGGTATATTACAACTAGAACTTGATAGAACTCTTCAATTTGGAATGGAATGCTACAAATGAAGAACCAAGTTGCTATTATAAGGCTAGCAATTTAGAAACTCTTCAAAATAAAAAAAAAAATCAAATCAAATAAATATAAAATTGAAACATTTGTCAAATTTAACTCAATTAAGTTGTTACTTGATCAACATCAAACATATCTCATTCAAATTGAAAAAACTACAAATTTAACTTTCATAAGTGTTAAATTTATACATGAAACATCATCTAATTTGAAATTTCAATCCAATTTGAAAGTTTCTAACCATGAATTTAATCTGCATAATTAAATTCATTTTTTATGTTTGAATATTCAAATGTTTCACTTTCTTTCACAATAAATATCCAACAATCCCCCGCATGAAAGAAAGTGAGAAAAATCAACAAAAACCATTGAGAGCAAATATTCCAAGTTATGCATCAGGGGAGGTGTCTTTTGGACTTGAACCTTCCTTAGTGAATATCCATAAAAAAAATATCGAAGAAATAGTGAGATAAACTCTAAAACCATCATTATCATTAGTGAATTGAGACAATAAATATCACACACAACTCATCTTATATCTTTGATTTTTATACGTTTGTGTCCAATTTGGTCATCGATAAAATCCTAAATTCATGAGAGTTTTAGAAAATATATACTCATTTGAAAAATTCTCATAGAAACAACCCCATTTCTACTCTCACATAGGTAATATTAGTTAAGAGTATTCTGTCATTACACCTCTTGTAAAACAAGATATTGATAACCTTAATATCTATAGATCACACATTTTAGAATATCACAGAAATTGAAAGAAACTATAAGTTTCTTAGTTTGTCAACTATGCGAATTATCCATCTAGTTTGCCTATTGAACCTAGATCTTGAGATCTTCAATCAACTAGGTTAGGTTACCACCAGATAACTCATTTCATAGGCTTTAACCGCATTTTCTTTGATGTATATGTGATTAGCTCTCTTGACAATCCTTTCATCAAAGAATTTGCAATATTCTCTTTCGACTTCATGTAATCAAGGAGAATTATTCTATTAGAGAATTGTTTTATTGAATTATGTTTTTGTCTAATATATCTTGACTTGCCATTATAAACATTATTCTTGACTCTCATAGAAGTCGCTAAATTATCACATAGATATATATTGCACTTAACATCTTAATGTAGCTTTATCTTGTTTGGAAACTAAACCTAACTAATTACGTATTGTTTTAAACACTTTGGTCTTCGACGACAGTTTTGATAATTTAGTTTTATATATGTCCATGATTAAAAAAAAGAAAAATTTTGAAACTTATAAACTTATCTTTAAAAACGGAGAACAAAAATATATTAAAAAAAAAAAAATAGGAACCAAAGATATCCTAATAAACAGAAGATAATTTTTCAAAAGAGAAGGGGAAAAAATATTTTTTTGTCGAAGTGGGTTGAAATAAGTGCACGTTTTACTTTGTGGGGCTAATTATTTAAAAGGTTATTATCGAATATATATATATAAAATAGATGTATAAAATGTTTTGAAGTCCATGTCCTTAAGAGCTAAGGTTCCAAAGGAAGCACACGGGAGACACGCGGTGGGAGATAGAAGCTTGAAGCATACAAAAGAAAACAAGCAACGAAAAAATAAAATAAAATAAAAGATTAAATTGAGATTCCAAATTTATATAATTGATCAAAGACAATGACTTTATGTAGAAAGTTGATTTAATTTGCAGGCATGATCATGGGTATCTTCTATCTCCTATGTCTATGCCCTTCCCAACAAATATCTTTTTAAATAAAATAAAATAATAATTTATGATCGGAAAGATTCAAAGTCTCTAATATTTCTATATAATATATGAATTATGTACTTTTTTTTTATTCTATGCTAAATTATTTCTTTTTAGTTAGAGTTGTATTGAATTAAAATGTAAAGTTTATGTCAAAATGAGTATAGTTCAACATAATATCCATACTATCAACTTCAAAGTCAGATATGTAAACTTTTTAAATAGGTAAATATAGACTAAATTTTATAATTTAGAAAAATGTTTTTTTAAGTTGTTTTGTATTGTTTTCAATTGGGAAAGTATATATTTAAATATGCGTACCAAGTCATGTGTATAGCTTAAATCAACCAAAAAAAAAAATCAAAATACTAAAAAAGAAATCTAATACTTAAAAAATAACTAATTATTATATTGCGAGATAAAAAAATAAAAACAATAAAGAAAATACGTGAAAACAACCCGAGAGTCTTTTTGTCAACTAATAGTGTGCTTGGAATATTTTTTGAAAAGAAAATTTGTCTTCGATAAGCACTTTTTGAGGAAAATAAAGTGTGTTTACCATAGTTTATTGAGTTATTTTAGACGGTCAAAAGTGTTTTCTACAACAAATAATAATCATTTTAAGAACAATTGATTAACTTTAAAAAATTAATCTTGAAGAATAACGCTAGAAAAAAATTTAAATTAATTAGCCGAAAATTTTCTAAAGAACTAAAAATTTCTTAGAAAAATTATTTTAAATTACAATACTGTTAAAAATATTTACAAATAATAGCAAAACATCACAATCAATTAGTAATAAATCGTGATAGACTATTACTATGTCATCCATAGATAAACAGTAAAATTTTACTATATTCATAAATATTTTGATTCATTTTTTTATATTTGAAAACAATTCAAATTTTTATATCATAAAATACACTGAATGTACCTTACTTTTTAACTAAAAAATATTTTTCTCAAACAAAATATTTATTCACAAATTTGATGATGAACAAAATTCAATGAACTCAATTCAATGTAAGTAGGATTGGATTATCAATTCATTTAAGTCGGGTTAGATTTAAATAAAAGAAAACTTTATGGATTAAGTTAGTTTATGAATTTACTTAAAAAAGCACAAATCAACTTGAACTTGTCGGTAACTTTAAAAACTATAGTTTTTCACTTACGTATATATTTATTTTTTTTAATTTAATTTCGTGATTTTTTAAGGAAATTTTTATTATGTTCGTTGAAGTTGATTTGTTAATGTTAATTCATTATATGAAAATAATGAAATAAATATTTTAGATATTAACATTTTACTTTTCTTAAGAATAAAATTTTAAATAAATGTTTTATGTTGGCTTAGGTTGGGTTGATCTTTATTTAATAAGAGTTATTTAGATTAAAAAACTTAATAATCCATATGTAAAATTGGGTTGGGTCTAAAATATGCTTCAACACAACCTAAGTCAACCCACAAACACCCCTTTCTATATTAAAATGCTATTGAAACATTTTTAACTTGATTGTTAAATCTATTATAACTATAGACCAAAATTCACTCCATATGATTGCAACTCTAATCAAATAAAGTAATTTTGTAATTTCTATATTACCAACTGATATTTTATTTATTTTATTTTTTTTTTTTTACTGTGTCTCAAATTCCAATATGAAAACTTTCAAAAAGCTAGATAAAAGTCTTTGTTGCACTTTGTGTGTTGACAATATTTTGTTTAAGACGGACAGATTTAGTTAAAGGGTGTTTTTAAGAAATGCCGACTCTGCAGAATGCTTTCTTTAGCAATATTTTGTAAAACTTTTCTTTTTTCGTGTGTAACTATTTTTTGAAGTTAGGGTTGTCATTGTGTCCGCTATGTTTATATAAAGCTCTTAGTTGCTAGTTTAGGGCTAGCCATTTTCAAGAAAGATTTCAAGAGTCGTTGTTTTGTAAAATTGTTCTGTCAAGTGTTATTCTTTGAAGATGTTGAAAAGAGTATTGCTTTGAGGTTGGAGACATACTTCAAGACATATGTGTGTTCCATTAGTTTACTTCTTGATAAGGGATTCTCAAGCTTAAGGGGAGCCAAAGCTAGATGAGTGAAGAGATCTTTGCTCGAGTGGAAAAGTTATCGTTGAAGTGAGAGGAAATCTCACGACTTAAGGGAAACTTAAGCCTAGCAGAGAAGGAATCTCGTTCTTAGTGGGAACCTAAGATATTATTCACTAATATCATTGAATAGAGGGAGCCTAAGCGTTTGAAAGGGGGAGTCTCACATCTAGGGGAAGCTTAGGTTAACAGTTGAGTGATTAAGCTCTACAAAGAGTCACTGTAATAGTGTTCTTATTACAGATAAGTATTGTGTAATAATTGCTTATCATTTATATTAGTGAAGTTACCTCTCATGGACACACTGCCCTCTAGACATAGGTGTTTGTACCGAACTGGATTACTAATATCTGGTATTATCTTTATCTTCTATTTATGTTTGTTGAATACTTTGAGAAATGTTATAATACTATTTGTAACAACAATTGATGTGCGCTAAGTACTTTCATATTATTTTCATTATTGTATGCATGCATTCTAGGCACTTCAAGGTTGAATTATTCGAATGTTTAGCTTTTGAGACTATTATGTAAAGGAAAGATGGTCCATTGCATCTTTATCAATTTAAGAAATGTTGATAATATTCATTATTTGCTTAAAGTGGGAAAAGATGGTGATTAGATTACTTAAATAGAGTGTGCGAATTTCATTTTTTGTTTTTTGTTTTTAAAAGTTAAAACTTATTTTCTCTTAATATCTTATTATGGTTTGATCTTTCTTTAAGTATAAGAATTGAATTCTTAATCAATTTTTAGAAACAAAAACTACCTTTTTTGTTTTTAAATTTTGACGCGATTTTTTAAAACATTGGGTAAAAGTAAATAACAAAGCAAGAAATTTAGAGGTGAAATGAGTGTTTATGTTAGGAGCAAGTGACCCAAGATGAATGGTAGGTGTCTTGGGATTTAGAGCAAGCTCTCATGGTTGGGAGTAAACAAATTTGTTCGAGGGGAGACTCAAAGTGGTAATTTGTTCGACGAGAGGATTGTTAGGAAAGAGAATGATCACGGATATATAAGTGTAGACAATTAGCTTCATTAGTATGAAGGGCTTTTAGGGTAAAACCAAAAGCAAAATCATGAGAGTTTATGTCCAAAGTGGAAAATATATGTTGTCTTTATCAAATTAGTAGGGTGAAATCCTCAAATAATGAGTAAAGAAATGGACAATAAGAAATGGATAATATCATACTATTGTGGAGGTATATTGTTCTTATCATATCTATAAACTTAATTTTTAAAAGAAAATAAAAATAAATAAATAGTTACTAAACGAGATCTGAATAATTCATTTTCTGTTTTTTAAAATCTTAAAAATGTTCTTGATTAAAATCATGAAGGAATTTTAAAAAAATTCCAAAGTTTTGTTTTTCATTTTTTATATGGTTTCTTCAATGTGATTGTCTCGTGCTCCACCAATTATCAATCATGTTTCGTTCTTTGTTTTTTAAAAGGACAGCAAAAACTAAAAACAATTACCAAATACGTATGATTTTTGTTTTTCTAAGACAAAAAACTAAAAATAGAAAAATAAAACCTAAAATCTAAGAATTAAAAATGGTTATCAAGGCTTTATAAATATTCACTAAAAAAAACTAAAAATATAGGAATTAGACCTAAAATATTAACAGATATAGAATAATGCAAAAAATTTTGTAGATATAATCAAATTTAGATCTAGCTCTTGAAGTCTAACAATGATAGACTATATCGCTGATAAGAATATCAGCCATAAAGTTTATGATTGATAGAAGTCTATATAGAGTTTACCACCAAAAGATTTAGCTATATTTATAATTCTTTAAAAATGTCGTTATACGCTTAATTATTAGCCTGAAAAATGTTATCTATTGCAATTATCCTAAAAAAATTGAACTATTTTATATGTATTTTGAATTAAGGATTAGAACAATGATGTCAACATCAATGTTATAATTTTAAATTTACGAGTTTATCAATGGATATATCGATAAAATATCGATATTGACATATATTTTATTAAGTAAAGAAATTTAAATAGATAATTATTTTTTTATTTTCAAACCAAGTTATAGATCTTACTATTGGTATTCATATTCATATTGGAATTAATGGATATATTTTTAGACTAAATTATTAAAAAAATAAAAATTCGTGAACTTTGCACTTTATTTCAAAAATGTCTTTATTCTAAAGTTGCAACATTAATTGTCATTGACCTTCGCTTCAAAATTACCCTTAGAGTTGATTCCTGAGTACTTTGGTTGAAAATTGGGTCCTCAAATAGGTATAACGATGACCTGAAATGATGTAATAAAGTTTAGGTCTCAATTTCCAATATTCGAGATCATACGCATGATCATTTTAGGTCCTAATTAATTTTCATGGATAAATTTTTAGAAACTTTTATAAAATGGTCGAAATGTATGTCAAACTTTTATGGATATATGGAACGGAAAATTTCAATCCTACGATGAAATTGATTTTCATAATAGCTAAATTTAACTTAATTGCATTCATCCAAACCTCCTTGATTTACTGCTAGTAAAAAGCTAACCATTTTTTAGAAGGATGGAAAGTGCTTTACGACCCATTCAAAAGCCCTTTAAAAATTTTTATAACATTTGGTTATATATATTGAGTTAACTAAACTATTTGGAGCCTATATTTTAAAAATGTCATGAATCCTAAAAAATTATTTACTATGGTTTTTTTAATAATAAATAAATAAAATACAAACGAGTTTTTCTAGTTTTGATCTTTGTAGTGGTTGTAGTTTCATTATTATTGTTAGGAAAAAAAAACCCTAGTTTTGGACTTTTTTTTTTTTATATCGAAAAATGAACCAAAATATTTACAAAATATTCTAAAATTTTAGAACTATCAATTATAGATGTTGATAGACTGATAGACACTTATAGAATCTATAAGTGTCTATCAACATCTATCATTGATCTTTCTAAAATTTTGTTATATCTTGTAAATATTTGAAATAATTTCTCTAATATATATTCTCATTTTTTTCCTAAATCCTACGAGAATATATATGTATGTGTTATATTCTATGTCCAATTTTCAATTTTTAATTACAAAACTTCCACACTAGGCCTAATTATAATATATTCTCCTTTTTTCTTAAATCTTACGAGAGTAGGCTTATATTTGTATGTTTTTACATTTTGTTTATAATCCATAAATTTAGGGTGTATTAATTAATATAAAATGTATATTATTGTTTCATTCTATGTTTATATTTTATATATGTGGGATATATTTAATAATATGAGATGTATATTCTTATTTTATTTCAGGTTTATATTTCATAGACTTATGGATGTATTATATAATATTGGGTATATATTTTTGGTCCATTCTATGTTTATATTTTATATATGTGGGATATATTTAATAATATGAGATGTATATTCTTATTTTATTTCAGGTTTATATTTCATAAATGCAGGGTATGCTTAATAATCTGAGTTATATGAGTCAAATTGAAAAAAGAAAATACTTGACATATATGTTTTATTAATATATATATATATATATAAACTATGAGAAAAAATGGTTCAAAATTAAATTTTCAACACGCATTAATACAAAAAATTATAGAAATTAGACGATTGAACATTCAATATTTTGCTCTTAATCAACAATACAGACAATATAATATTCAAAAATATATATACAGAAATCAGGAACTTAGAGAAAGAATATACATATAAATTACACATGATTAAAAACACATGCATATATAGAAATTGCACGATGAGATTATTAAGGATAAAAGCTATCCATTATATTGTAGGTCAAATACTAAAATAATATATAAATGAATATCTAACCATCGAAAAAATTAAATACAATTGTATCGTTAAAATATAAAAATTACCAACTTAAGGGTAAATTTGGAATAAAAGATATGTAGGATTTTGAACCATGAAACTGAAAGCTTTCTTCAAAATTGAAATTTGTGAAATATATAGTTGAGATGTTACTATTTCTTATAATTTATGTTAGATATAGGTCATAAATAATTTTTTTTTTCTTTTTCTTTTTCTTTTTTAAAAATTATTTTGTCTAATTTTTAACTAAGTTTTTCATGGTCTTAAAACAAACATTTAAATCTGAACCAACCTTCAAAAAAAAAAAAAAAAAACTTTTAACAACTACTACTTTTAATTTTTAAATTTTAGTTTTGACTTTTTAAAACTTATCTAAAAAGTAGGCAATGAAGTAAGAACACGTAATAGTAAACCTAGTTTTTCAAAAACATAAAATCGAAAACAAAATGATTTATCAAACAAAACAAACCATAATGAAAATAGATTTTGAAAACTCTACAAATACTCTACTTTGAAAGAAGGGGCATTTTTAAATATAAAAAAAAAAAAAATTAAAAAAATTTACATTTTATAACAAAAATTTTAAAAGTACACTAAAGTCTAAATATTTTTTTAATTTTTCGATTTATAAGAATTTCAATAAAAGAAAGTATTTAAATAGTAGAGTGCACAAAAGTCATCTCAAAGTTTATCAAATGATATCACCCAATGAAATTTTTCTTTACAATTGTTGTTTTTATATTTTTCTTCAAGTAATATGCTCAGTTTTTCTTCTTAAAGAAAAAACTACCAATTTTATTCAAAAAGCCATTTGATTTGTTGTAATATTCTTTCCTATTGCAACTTTTTTTTTTCTGTCTTTTTAAAAATGTGCCACTTCAAATTACCCCTCAAATTAAACCTTTATTTCAATGAGACATGATTGATGGGAAAACCCATAGAGGTAACTTTTGAAATTTAAAATTATTTAAAGCTAAGTTTCAAAAGTATCTATGGATGTGAGAATATATTTTCTTTTACACCGAGTTAAAATACTATTTTGGTGTTTAAATTTTTAATTAATATTTTTAAAAAAAAAAATTATTAAAATATAGAATTGTTTCGAAATTTGTTATTGAAATATGTAGTTTTATTCATCCTCATCTCTTGACTAAAGAAAAGATATATATGATATTTTCAAGAAACATATGAATAAGTTATTATATTTTAAAAATAAGTTTCAAAACAATCACATATTTCTAATAAATGTATTAAAAAAATATTAATAGAAATTCCTACACTTTGATATTGGTTTAATGTTAGTTCATGTATTTTTTTTAAATGTTTAATTTTAGTTTATGAACAACAGAGACTAAAATGAAATAAATAATTAAAAAGACATGATACATATAACATGATGAAAATTATAATTGAGAAACTTTACATGACAAGTGAAGATTTCGAAAATAAAATAGGATAAGTTACTTAAAAAAATATATATATGTTATAATATGTCACGTTATTTTATATATGAAACAAAGTTAAACTAGATTAATATGGAGTGACAAACAAAAATTAAAAGAAAGAAGTAGACAACATAAGTGATATGGGTTATAATTATAAACGTGATTTAATATATTGTCTAAAAAAAAGTATGTTGTACGTGATATTTGGTGTAATCTATTTGGCCCCTTCTATCATCTTTATGTAATATCAAGTTGAACTAGCTAAAATTTGTCAAATAAGTAAGTCACATCATTGTTTAATTAATAATAACTAACGTAATCAAAGTTGTAAAACATAATTTACATTTTTTTTTATTATACTCGAGTATAAGTTTGACATATTTTTTTAGTTTGAACATATCATGATTGAATTAATGCATATATGTGTTTGGTTACGCTCTTAAATAATATATATGATTTTAATACTAAATCTTTTTGTTGGGTTACATTATAAATGATTTGACAACCATCAAATTATCACAAAAAAAAAGTTATTTTAATAGGATTTCCACTCAACTCGTTTTCAGTTTCAATAGCTTCTTAAAAATATTTATATTCTGGTAAATCAAGTTGATTTTCTACATTAAAATTAAGGGTCTGTTTGAAATTACTAAAGAAAAATGTGTTTAACTCTTGTGATAAAAAGAATGGTTTAAAGTATAATGGTTTAACTCTTTTTTTATGGAATACAAAGATAAAAGACCGAACCATAAAAAATAATAGGTGACATATCGATTAAACTATATTTGGATTGGTCTATCGATCCATTTATACTTAGGTTAGGATAACAGTTGTACGTGTGTTAATGATTTATTTTACCTTTTTTTTATTAAATTAAAATTCAAATTATTCCTTCTCCATATCTACATGACTACTTTTTCCTAAATGACAAGTTGAAATCAGATATTGTGGTGTTGAGTGAAGGTATTTTGATTTTTTTATTTTTTTTATTTTTTTTATTTTTATTTTTTTGGGAGTTTTTAATACCCACTTGTATATATAGTTGACAAGCCCAATTGAGAGCCTCAACTTGAGGGAACAATTTCTTTCCATACATAAAATAGACTTGTTTTGTTACTTTTAAATTTATGTTGCTATTCAACTTTTGTTGATCCACCTCTTTCCAGCTATATGTTTTTACCATTCCTACAAGTCGCATAATTCAACCCCATTGCTTTTATACAATAAAATTTACTTTTACTAATTTAAACTCACAATTAACCAATTTGTTGTAGAACTCATTATCTTTTTCAAATTAATCTTTGGACAATACAAATGTATACCCAATTACCACATAAACTTAAAATTACCTACTTAAAACTTATCTTTGCAAAAAAAAAAAAAAAAAAAAAAAAAAAAAAAAAAAAAAAAAAACCAAGAATTATTAGAGTAGACAAAAAAAAAAAACAGCAAAAGAAGAAGTCCACAACTAAGCAAATAGGGATGGAAATGGTTCGGTTCGATTCGGTTTGGTGGTCAAACCGAACCGAACCAATTTATTGGTTCAAACCGAACCGAACCGAACCGATCCACATATATGCAGTTCGGTTCGGTTTCAAATTCGGTTTTGGCATTTTTTAAAAAAATCCATGTTATATTCTTTTTTAATTAAAAACGATTCGGTTCGATTTTAAATTCGGTTTTGTTCTTTAAATTAAAAGCGATTCGGTTTTTAATTTCGGTTTTACTCTTTTTTTTAAATATATATATATATATATATATATATATATATAATATATATATTAGTTAAAAACGGTTTGATTTGGTTTCAAATTCAGTTTTCGAAAGTGAAACCGAATCGAACCGAATTTTTCGGTTTCATTGAGTTTTCGGTTCGGTTTTTGCGGTTTGAATGACCACCCCTAAGTGCAAGGAAGTGTTAGCATGAACATAGTTCTACTCGTCGGTAATTGATTTGTGCTCTTTTCCTTAAGGTTGGAGGTTTAAATTTTCATACATCCACATATTTGTTGTACCAAAAAAATATACAAGAAATGACAATGAAAAAGATCGAGTTAATAATTATGAAAGGACTAATCAATATAACCCATAAAGATAGATTAAACCTAACCACCTCGTATTAATATTGAAAAAAAACTTGCAGATCCTCAACCCAAAGTTTGATAGTGTACGCGAAAAGTAGGTGATCAATGCCCTGTCCCGACCTTAAACTCACCTCGAATAAATATTTATGGATTTTTTAAAAAATATACGTATAATATGTATTTTAATTATATATATTAAAATAAGAAAAATTATTTCAAATGGTAAAACTGTTGAAAATATTTATAAGATATAGTAAAATTTTAGAACTATCAATGATAGGCACTATAGACATTGATAGAAATCTATCAGTGTCTATCACCGTCTATCATTGATAGTTTTAAAATTTCGTTATATTTTGTAAATATTTTGTTTTATTGTTATATATTTAAAAATGATCCTTAAAATAATAATATTATTATACTATATTATATTATATTATATTATACAAAAACTGTAATGAGTAGAAAAAAATACAAGGGTATTTGCAAGTCTAATTAATGGTTTTCTAAAATAGCAATTATAGCAAAAAAAAAAAAAAAATAGATTTTTTTTCATTTTTTACTTTTCTAACTTTACCGTGATTTGTATATCAACGTGTATATTTGTTATGCTTTGTATTTAGTATATCAATAGGCTTATATACTTTATATAAAATATATTATTTATGCATTGCCCGAAAGAATTTGTAAGCCTCCAACTCATCAAGGAAACCACATACATTTCACGACCATATTAAAAAATAAAAGAAAGAAACTCCATTGCGCTCAAATACCAAAAAGAACAAAAATATAGTACAGGCAAGTTATTATTTCACAACCACAACAAATATTTATCACTTAATCGAGTATATTCATTCACTGGATGCAAGAACGTGAAGAGATTGTAGCAATCAGTGGGGCGCTGCTGCTGTTTCTTTACTTAAGAATCGAAAGTAACATCTATCATTTGCCTAAAGGCTGTTTCTAAAACAGGAGTACAAAGTGATAGGAGTTTACAGAAACCTCAGGAAGGTTGTGAACGATGATTGATGAAAAAACCATTCTACAGCTTCGTCAACTGCACTCCATGGAAAAACTGGGAACAAAGATTGTCAATCCTCACAATCACCACCATTAAGTTACACTAAAATACACTTCATTCAGGCTCTTCAGATTGCACTTAATTGGAGTGGAGAGAAAATCATGTACTTGTAGAACTTGTTATATACGAGACAACAACGGTGATATCATCCAGCTTACCACCGTAGTAGCGATAACCAGCCTCTTGGGCAGCAGCAGAAAATGGGGTCTGCCGGTTCCGATCCAGTGCTCTTTGGCGTGCTAAAGCAGCTATCTTTTGTGCAGTTACTTCGGGTTCCAACCCAGATCTAACTGCATTAACTACAACAGCTGAAATCTCATTACTGTATAGATTGTCGAATAAGCCATCTGTTCCAGCAACTATGACATCCCCCGGTGCAACAGGTATCATGAAAACCTGCCCAGAAGGATCAAGAAATGATTCTTCAGTGCATTACATAAACAGTGTATACTGTATACTATCATTTAACAAGGGGGAATAGTGGTTCATAAGTACATAATATCACAATCTTAATGAGGACTTCGTGCCATTTTGAGATTGAAATTATAAACATGGTTCAAAATGAGACAAACTGCTGGATCTCTAACGGCCTGTTCACATTCGTAATTAATTTTCATACTTCTGCCCCTCACCCTGGCGACAGGAAGATGAGGATTATTTTAACTTTTCAGAGACCAAGTATATGATAATCTTAGTTAAAATATAAACAGACAAAAGCCTAGAACCTCTATGGCTCTATCCCTCCTACAGATATTGATGTTTTAAGCAAACATAAAAGAGCAAAAGAGAGACATGCAAAAAAGATCAACAGACCTCTCCAGAGCTGGGTAAATCACCACCACTGCCGCTCTCCAACTGATAAGTAAAATTGAAGCCATGTTGCTGAACGGGAGATCTGAAAATAGTGCTTCCATCTCTTATAACTATGAATCCACTATCCCCCAGATTAATAGCATGGAGTCCCTGCAGAGATGTCAAAACAAAAAATTTCGTTAATATAATTTTATTTATAAAGAAAAAAAAACGAAACTATCCCATTCTATTATTTTACATATTTTTAAATTAGAAATTGGTTGTCCAAGTTATACTTCTCCCTTGCAAGTAAAGCACGTATTGGTTGATGTTTCAGGACCATCTGGGATTTAAATTACAACACTAATAAAAAAAAATTTGAAATAGGTTAAAAGTACTTTTGAAACTAAAATTAAGGTGTAAACAAATTTCACTAGAAAAATATTTTCCCATCATGATGTTAATTCCATTGTTGAAGATGGTAAGAAGAGTTAACTTGGCTAATCCTAAACACCAAGGCACAACAAAGTAGTACCTTTAAAGTTGGATGATAGCATACTTTGGGTTGCCAATTTTACACGAATTTGTATTTTAGAAGAAATGGGATAAGCCATGTCATTAACCAACAGAATATATATAACTTCCAAGTGAATGAGGACATACTTTTGGAGTGACATTTATACACGAATTTTCATTTCACAGCATTAACCAATTCACAGGCCAAAAGTAAAGCAAATTAATGTCAAACTAGGTAAGTAATCGTACGATAAACTCCTTGACCATACAATAATAGAGAGGCATTGGATACGGATACCCTGGAAGTTCTCGGACTATCAGTAATGGTTACCTTTTCAGAAAGAGAAATGATGCAGGCTGTTGAAGAACCCTTAGCTGTAGTGCCTGAATGAGCTTTCTCTAACACCTTGGCAGGGTCAACTGAGTCCCCAGGCTGCTCCTGTATGGCATTTATCGAGTTTGACATAAGTTCACGAGCAAACTTCCCAGCATCAATGCCAACATCTGCCCAACCACCTACACCATCCGCAACACCAACTACATGTTCATCCACACAAATAAAATGAGAATCCTCTCCTCCTGTCTCTTCTTTCGCCGGATGGGGAAGATAGCATGATCCTGAATGCAGCTTCAAAGTTCTTTCGTCTAATAAACCTCTAAAGTTCGATACAAATCATGTCAATTAGTTAGTATGGAAGATAAAATCGCTTTATGAGTAAAGGTTACGGGACACAGGAGAAGGTATGATAAAGACTAAGAGGACAACCAAAAGATGAAAACTCAACATCAATATCAATCATAGTCAAGAACAAACAAAAAAAAAAAGCCCATTGGATTGCATAAAGCACTTAATTATAGGCAAAATCCTGATTCACACCTTCAAAAAGATTCATCAATACATCGATATCCAACAATCTTTCTGTAAATCAGAAGGTTCACATCAATATTGATATTAAGAATTAACCGATATCTCCAATATCTTTGACAAATACCCAAAAAATATTAAAATGTCTATGTATATATCATAAATTAATCTCAATATGAAGATAGACACTAATAACAAGATCTATAACTTAATTTGGAAGTAAAAATAACTTATTTAAATAAATAATTTTTATAAATTTTTTATTTATTCTCCGATACCCAGTCACATTAGTATTTGTTTCTTAAAAGATATTCAAAATATTTTTAAAAATGCTAACAATCTTATAATAAATTATAATCGGTCAAGAAACAAGAAAATAAAGTCCAATAGTGACAAATAATGTAAGATAGATACCTCTTTTCATTATATCAATAAAAAGTTTTGTTTCCGTTTCAATATATATATAGGATAGATACCAAGGTTTAAAATGTTGATGTCATCGTAATTATCAAAGTTTCAATTTTACGTTAAATGTTAATAGAAATATCGATAAAATATCGATGTCGGTGAAAATTTCTATAAAAAAAACTTAAAAACAAAAATTCAAAGAAAATTATTTAGATTAATAAATGAATATTCACTTTTTAAACAAGGTAAAATGGATATGTGAAAATGTCGATGGAACTATCGACATATCGACAGAAATTCAATACCATGATAGATACTGACGTAGAACAAAGAACATACATGAGCAAAAGCTCAACAAGCACTCTCAAATAAGCAAAAAAAACATTGGTCATCAGGATTAACGCTCTCCATCATTAGACAGTACTTATCAGGATATAGAACCATGACTAACTAAGTCCAACGATGCATCGAAAAATGATATTACCAAAATTGTCCAAAGGAGTTCAACATTACTCACCAAATAGTCCTACTCAAACTATAACTGCTAGATTGAAAGAAGATATACCAATATACAACTAAAAGCTCTTACAATAAACACTTATCAAACTAAGAGCTAAAATAAAAGACATACTTGCTTGACAAAGTGGTTGAATTTGTGAACTGTTCATCACGAGAGTTGCTGTCAAAAGCTGGAGAATTAGCAGCCCCAGCAGCATAGCATGCATGAGATAAGGCATGAAGATTTGTCAACCCGACTTGCAGAAAGCAGTTTCCCTTAACATGCATTGCATCAATTGAATTGCTCCGAGAGATTAGACAATTATTGGGTGCTTGTTTCCTTCTCAAACTCATTCGAGCTTTCTGGAAATTCTTATAACTTCTATGGTTTAACACTCCCACCACAGGTGTTGCAAGCTCTAAAGCATTTCCACGGTTTGTGACTAAATTTTCAATAAAGCCATCTCCAGAAACAGATTTAGCACTAGAAGCAGCCATAGACTTTCTGTTGGAAGGGAATCTTGGTGAAAAATTCAAAGTATTTGACATTGAAAATGTGGAATATGGCAAGGAATTAGAAAACCGGCAATCCTTCGTCAACAATTCCCCTCGTCCAAGAAAGAAATTGTTTATATAGCGCAGTCCACTTTGATGTCCAGCAGCTATTGCTTTCTGAACACCAGAGTATATAGTAGTATTAAGCCTCAAAACAGATCTTGTTTGCATCTTAGTCCCTTTTAGGAAATGCTTTTGACTCGGAGACTGTCTCAATCAATGTAGAACCTAAAATACCATACAGATTGTAAAGTTTCATCACTCCCAATTCATCTACAACCAACCAAAGTAACAAACTTTCTATCTGAAAAGTCCTCCACAGAACGCAGCTGAAACAACCCTGATATGGAAAATAAAATAAATTAGTTACACCAAAAGCATACCTGCAGCAGATGAGATATGAAGTGAGCTATGCGATATGGTTAAAATCTAAAGCAGTATCAGCATCGCCATCAAAGAAAACGAAGCAATTATCCCTGGTAGTCAAACTCAACGGTATAGCATATATGTTGATATGTAAGGCTTGACGCCATTAATTCTTCAATTCGCTTGAATACTCAAGTTCCGAAACATAAAGTTTATGAGAGTCAACAGAGAAGACAAGAACACATTTCAAGAGTGATTATAACCTGGGTATCCCTCAATCATAGCACACCATTTGAAGAAAGTGCAATACAATAATCGAAAGGAAAAAGTACCGGTATCTCTGTAAACAATGGATGAGAAAGCGAGTTGATGGTTGACGATAATATGAGGAGCGGGGCGAAGTTGGAGGAAACTGCATCTACTGGAGATTAGCAAAAGTAGCGTCTAATAAAGGAAAATCGGTGGCCTGAGAAGGAAAAACTGGAAGTAATTGGAAGAGGATAAACCCTAGGAAGTGAAACGAGCGCCAAAGGAGCTCCGAAATGGATGATGAACGCCAATTCAAAACCTCCTCCAGTTTTCTGTGTAGGGTTCACAAATTTCTCAAAATTAAAATAATTAAATAAATGCAATTGATTATTTCTAGACCAAAACGTGAATATTTCATTTTCCTAATCGTTAATTATTTTTTTGAGGCCAACTTGAGCTATTTTAAAAACTAATAAAAATATTCCTTTATACTCCAAACTGTGAATTTTTTTTAAAAAAATAATAATGTTATTTTAATAATTATAACAAAAACAGGGTTGGGTTCAAAGTATTTGCAAAAAATAAATTTTGAAATCGTGTACTCGGTATATAATTACCCCTTAATTGTGTACCTGGTACACAACTTCATTTAGGGCCCGTGAAATGGTAATGACCTGGTACGCAGACTGTCCATATGGATAGTCCTTGACCACATAATCGTTGACGGGGTCCACGATTACCTAAGTTGTATATCGGGTACACGACTTAATGGTCCCAATAAACCCACGATCCCCCCTCCCCTCTTTCCTCCATCTGAAACTTTTCATCTTCCTTCCTCTCTAATAATCGCACTGTCGCCTCCTCCCCCACCGTCTCTAATCTTCTTGTTGCTACCGTCATCCTACTCCGTCGTCGTGAGCCGATCTATTGCTTGCCTTAGGTAAAAATTTTATTTATTTATTTCCAAAGTTTGTATGTTTAGGCTACCTTCCAATATATGAAATTTCTTTCCTATATCTACTATTTTGTTTTCATTTAGGCTGATTTAAGTGTATGATTCATATTTTATTTGGGCTTATTTAAGTGTATGATTCATAGATTTTTATTTGGGCTGATTCATAGATATATTTTAATTTTATTTGGATTGATTGATAGATCTATTTTTTTTTATTTGGGTCGATTTAAGAAAATATTTAGATTGTTTGAAATATTAATTTATTTAGATTTTCTTAAAAAGAATGAACAAACTTTTTCTTTTTAAGAAGATTTAGAAAAGTTGAGAGACTAAAAGTTGTGACAGAAAGAGGATTTAAAAGTTGTGACAAAAAGAGGATTTAAAAGTTTGGATTATTTATTTATTTTGATTTAAAACTTTTTGTCGTATTAACATATTTTTTGTCAACTATAATGCATCCTGAAGATTTAGTCATTCTTGAACCTGAAAACGATGGAGACAGTGATATTGATGTTCAACTTGATGAATTATTTGGAAACAGTAGAAGTGGGGAACTTAATGGAATTTTTATTTTTTATGTAATGGAATTTTATTTTTATGTAATGTAACTATTATTTTTTCTGGCCATTGATGTGATGGAATTTTATTTTTATGTAATGGAACTTTGTGTAACGAAACGTTATTTGTTATATAATGTAATTTGAACTTCGTAAGTAATGGAGCTCAGTTCTTCTAGTCCTGTGCAACTAGATCAACAAAATATCCATCATTTACAATCGATACGGGATAGTTCTTTACCGTGGTTTTGGTTTGTCGGAGAAGAGGCATCTGCACAACATACTATCCCATTTGGTCCACGGATTATTCCTTATGTTAAATAGGTTAGTTTTCTTAGTGTTGCACAGATTGGATTTATCCAACTTGATTGGTACCTCATTATTGTTTTAGTAGATCATTAGAGACTAGAAACCCACACATTTCACCTGCCTTGTGAGGAGTGTACAATTACGTTGCAGGATGTTGCTATTCAATTTGGGTTACGAGTGGACGGAGAACCTTTGACAGGTTCATTACAATATGATTGGAAAACTATTTGTGACGATCTCTTGGGCGTTCTACCAAATGATTTGAAAGGCTTAAGATTGAGTATCCCGTGGTTAGCATCCCAATTTCCAGAATTGCCTTCCGATGCCAACGACATCAACGTACGTAGGTATGCACGAGCATACATTGTGCAGCTTATTAGAGGATTTTTGTTCGCTGACAAGTCAAACACTTTGGTACATCTTATGTTTCTCCCTCTACTATCTGATTTCGAGCATGTTGGTACGTACTCGTGGGGTGGCATCTGTCTTGCATGGCTTTATAGAGAACTTTGTCGAACTACTAATGCACAAGCGTTGGAAATAATGGGGTCACTGATACAACTACAGGTATGGGCTTATGATAAATTTAAAATTATAGCACCACAAGTCCAGTTACAGGCCCAGGTGCCACTAAGTGCCAGGTATTATTCATTTTATATATTTATTTCATTATTATTTTAAGTAAGAATATAAGTTAATTGTATCTTTTTATAATTTTAGATGGAGTGGTGTATTAGCTGCCTTTGAACTGTCAACAAATATGTTGCTAATATATTGACAGATATTTGATAGACTGATGCACAATCAGGTAACAAATGTATATATCACTAGAAGAATTTCGGGTTTTAATGTTGGTTTTAAACCGACATTAAAGATAGTGTTATTAAAGTCATTTAATGTCGGTTGTCTTTAATGTCAGTTTTAAACCGACATTAAAGGGCTTTAATAACACTGTCTTTCATGTCGGTTGCAATTGACATTAAAGCCCTTTAATGAAATTTGCAACCGACATTAAATCCCTTTAATGTCGGTTGCAGCTGAAGCCCAAGAATCAAATGAAGCCCTTTAAACCGACATTGAAGTCCGGAATCTGTCCGTTTTATCAATTATTGTCCATATTTTTAAATTTCGTTGTCGATTCCATTTTTTCGGTAAAAAAGTATAACATGACATATCATCATTGAACACTGTGGCTATGACATATTATTTATGTATGGATTGCAAATCTATTACATCTAATCTATAAATTCTACTATAAAATTATAATTTAAAAGGCCATACAATAATTCAGCCCTTGAAAACACAAATTACAAGTAATACAAACATTATGAGTTTACTATCCCTTTCCACTTGGTAAGTATGAATCCCTTCATAATTCTTCTTGAACATATCCTCCCCCCTAGCTTCAGCAGTGTCTAGTTATATGCATCTTTGTCTGACCACTGTTGTTCAAATGATCACAAACAAAAAAGGTTTAAGACAAAGGATTGAAAGTGAAAATGTAATCAGAATTCATATTCAACTAACCGTGTTTATTGAAAATGTGTATTTATGGTACATTCAAGGAAAAATTCTTATAGTGAATGTGTTGGATCTAGAGTTCCCCAAGAAAAAGCATAAAGAGGTTGCGATACCAAATCTTTATTTCTTTGTTGCACCTGCAAAACAAGAAAACTCAATAGTTGAATAAATGAGAGAATCTTCTTTTTCAAGATCTTGAAGAAGAGAAGCTTGATTACCTAGATATGAGAAACGAAGATGATGAAAAATTTTCGGCAGCATAACGATGCTACCACAACAAAATCAAAAATTTACCCTAAACCTGTCCAAAGAAACACACTCCTAAAAATATTTGACAACCACTTGTTTTCAACAAAACTATCAGAATTCCCAAAAAATGAATATTCAAGAACACATACATCAATATGCAAATTTAGATCACAATGTACTTCAAATCTCAAAAGTTGTCACAAAAACTACCATAATGCATGAATAACCCACAAACTACCATAGTGCAATCTACAAACTCAAGCACCTTGAATCAAATCTAAACTACAAATAAATAGTACCCATGAGTCATAAACGGGTGTTACATTCTAATCCAATATGTTTACATTCTAATCCAATCTAAACTACAAAGAGGCAATGGCCTTAAGAGAAATAATTCATTGCAATATATTTACTCACCTCTTCATTGCAAGCGTGGCTGTGGCGCTTCGGCGGAGACACAATTGATTCTACAAACAAGTACTATTTTCTCTAGCCAATTACGCTAGTCCAACGCCCTCTAGACCCAACTGATACTACAAACGAGTACTATTTTCCTACAGTAGAATCAACTAACAGGCAAAACATCCAAAAACATGTCATATCACACGCACATACTCTTAATGAAGAGACATTCAAGTAGAAAAGCAAATGGTCCTATCAACACTAAATATCCAATAGAATGAATATAAACTATTGTGCTGACAGCATAATGGATAACCAAATTACCTTCTTTTGAAATCAATAGATTATGGAGGTGAGTGAGATGATATAATGGATAACCAAACTACCTTCTTTTGAATTCCAAGACCAACCTACAAGGAGAGTTTCAATATACATCATGTTATGGTAGAGGAAGAGATTAAGAGAACACAAATGTGAAGCAACTTCAATCAATATGAACTAAACCTAAACTTGTAGGAGTATAACTAAGGAAGCAGGAGTTTTCTTGAAATAGGCACAATTCTCTTAAATTCTTATAATGCCAAAGCATTCTCCCTCTCAACGAACAAACAAACAAAATAAGGGCTTACAATGTCAAGCATTTTGATTATTCTCATTCCCCTATAAAACTCTTCCAGTACATATATTCAAGAACCTATAAGAACAATAGATGAAATATGGAGTGCTTTCTTAGACATGAAGGAAAAATATATAGAAAAACTATTATTATAGAAAGGTTTGGAAAATAATATTTACATCCTAAACTTTTTTACCCTCAACAACATGGTAGAATCCTTAAAGTTGTTTTTAACCAATTATACATATTCTATAAACAAAAGATCATAAAAGTGTCACAAAGTTGAAATTTTACTTTTCATTCTCTCAGTACTCAAACAAGCTAAAAAGATAAACATGGAGACTCGGAAACAAAGTTAAAATATAAATAACATTAATACGTTTACTCATTACGTACCCAAAATTCTTTAGATATAGAAATGACCATCTCCATTAGCAGAAGCTTGAAGTCCAAAACTCGAAATGAAGAGAAAAACTATACCAGAAGCTGAAAAACGAAGACGTCACTAATAGAAGAAATCACTGGAAAAAAAAAAAAAAAGAAAGGCAGAAAAACGAATAAATGGTAAATTAACATGGTCCTGACATTAGTAGAAACCAAAACTCGATCCAATTGAAAAGTGAGGACAAATTTAAATGAGCATCTGTACCAATTTCCTAAAAAAGTTGTCAAAGCCACCAAAAAGTGGATAAAGGAAATTCCCTTTTCACTGGTGCTTTCCCTCGCGTTTTCTATTGAAGACCGTAGAAATGGCCCACCACGATGTTGACCCTGACCTTGTTCAACGTCTAAGCTTCCGATGTCCTTTCCCACTATGGACTTTCACCTAACCTACTCCCCATCCCTAATCCCTTTGATTTGTTCACAATTTGACTTCGACAACTTCAAAGATGGAGATTGCATCATAGTAACAAGCAGTTTGCTCTCTCATCTTGAACTTCTGTAGCTCCTTGGTTCTTCAAGAATATGGACTCCGATAAGATTAACGAGGTTGTCGTAATCACTCTTCCGTCGCTGAACAATCCGTCGTTGGGTAAATCCATCACTACTTTCACACTTACCGATGACTTCTCGAAACCTTCTCGCGAATCCGTTACCGAGGATCACCCTACATCCTTAGGTGCTACCAGTGATTCCTCAAAAGATATAGAAATGACCATATCCACATCGACGATGGAACGATGACAGCAGTAGAACGACGACAGAACGAACGACGAACGACAACGACGGTGGATCTGGAGACACGCGAACGGCGACGAAGCGAACAGTGGATCCGGCAGAGACATGCGAACGACGATGAAATGAGCAGCAGATCCGACGGAACGACCAACAAATCCACTTTGGAAAAGAGAAGTTTGGAAGTGAGGAGTGAAAAACGAAATGAGCAGCAGACACGGGTTTGGAAGAGAAGAGTAAGAAAGAATAGGGTCTGAAGAGGGAAGTGTGCGAATGAGAGGAAAAAGAAAATAGAGGGCGAGTGAAGAGGAAAATGAAAAAAATGGGAGGGAAAATAGAAGGTTAGAGGAAAAAGTGAAGCGGGTCTTAAATGTCGGTCGACATTAAAGGTACCCCTACAATGTCGGTTTTAAACCGACATTAAAGATCTGCTTTTTAAAAAAAACAAAACCGACATTATACATCTGATTTCACTTTTTCCAACCGACATTAAAGCCCAAATTTCTTATAGTATATAAATGAATATTTAAAACTTTTTGGGTGTATAATTATCCTTTTTTTTTGTTAGATTAATTAGATGTTATACACGCAAGATATTTGGTCGTCACTACCTGATTACTATCATGATGGTCAAGACATCTGGTTGACCGTTAGCCCCCTCTTATATGCTTCCATAAAGTAAAGTGGCATCATCCAGATCGTGTGTTAAAACAGTTCAGTCTGCGACAAACGGTACTTTCGTTGTGCTAAACACTCCCGACACTACACCAGATTGATTTGAAAGGTAAGTACGATCAAGACTGGCATCGAATTCACGCATAATATATATCCTATTGGCATGCATGTCATAATCGTTGTGCACATAGAGAATTAACAAATGGACCAACTGTGCCAGATAACTATTTTCCCTAGTACGATTCAATCACGAGGGGATTTATCGCACCTGACGACGCTTACTATTACTACATGGTAAGAGATTTATAATCTATTTCCCAAATATATGATATGAATATTATTTAATATTAATTTTTTTCATTGTACAAACTAATTTTATTTAAGATGTACAACAATATTCAGTACAGCACAACTTACCAGAGTTGGGTTCAATGTATGACCAAACATTAGTTAATGTAGAAAGTATTATTCAACAAACAAGACGACTCAATGTTGCTGACACAGATCGAAGATGTGTTCGTTGTGGACGACAATGGCAGTAAGACAAAGCTAATTTAGAGCCACACGAGGACAACCCCCTTGTGGGGTAAACGCCAGGAGTTGTCTTTAAACTTCATGTAAACTTCTATTTTGAAATTAAATAACTCATTTCTCTTTTATCTATTTTTTTATTTGTAGAGAGATATACAACTTAGTTAAGTCAAAATTTTATTTTCAGTATGGGTGTCGACTAATTAAGTTTTCATTGCATATTAAATATATAACTAAGTTTAGTAATGAAGATATTTGTTAGTTAAAAATTAAAAAACAGTCACAATCGAAAAAAAAAAACACACACACACACACCAAGGGTCCACGAGTTTATCGTTAACCAGTCCTCCGATGCTGACATGGCATTGATTTAGTGCTGACTAGATTAAGAGATAATTGTGTACCAGGTATACGATTATCATCCCAACTATATTTTTGTCAACACTTTCCATTCCCACCTATTTCTGAAAAAAATTTCCTATCTATCCCATTTTTTGTCATTAGTTTGAAAAACCACTATATTCTTGGACTTATCCCCCCAACTGTTATATCAATTAAAATTATTAACTAATAAATATATCAAATTTAAACCGAAAGTTTATTCAACCAATGAGCTTATAATTTTTATTGATTAAACTAATTTATATTATGGTAATTTTCTAAAATTATACCTACATTAATTCTCACATGTGATGTAAACTATGTATTATGGAGGGTGTAAATTGAACGTAGAAATTTGAATCATACTCTTTTTTTTTTCTTAACAATTGAAGGGTGAGGGGATCAAATCTTTCACTCCAAAATTGATAATACATATTTGATGTTAATTGAACTATGCTCATTATTTAGAAAAACATGTCTTTTTTTAGTAATTACAATATAATATATTTACAAAATATTAATTGTAGTTATAGGTATAGAGGAAATTTTCGGTTAAAATCTCAAATTTTCAATAAAGTGGGATTTTCAAATTTTCCTCAATTTTTCGAAATTTTGATTTTTTTAGAAATTAGTTATGCTAGCTCAATGAAAGTTTTTTTCTCTTTTACCATAAAATTTTTTATTTTCAAGAAACCACATATTTATTTTACCTTCATTCAATCCCTTTGTTCATTGAATTTTTATATTATTTCACCTCAAAATTGAATTGATGTGAGTTTTTATTTATTATTTTTTTTTTTTACCATCAAAGCCATATTTTTAAGAAATCAAAATTTATAAAAACAACATATATTTATTTTTAACTTCATTCAAATCTTTTCCATTGAATTTTCACATCGTTTCACTTCAAACTTTTTTTAACGTAAAAACATAAGAGGAAACAAACACATCAACCCCTTCAAGAATAAGGGGAATAACAAACTCTCGAAAGACATCTTTCGACCCAAGAAGACCTAGAAGTGGAAGCCAAAGAAGCTAAGTTATGGTCTGCTTTGTTCTGTTTCACTTCAAACCTGAAATTATGACTTTTGTTTTTTTTATCATCCAAAGTTTTCATGTCCAAGAAAAAAGACTTTAAAAAAATAAAATATAAATCCACAATTTATTCTATAAATACCTTCACCAAATCACTTCATCCACACTGCCACTCTCAAATCTCAAATTCTCTATTATTCTTCTCATTCTTCTCAAGCTCTACCTACTTGTAGAGTTTTCTTTTTATTCTTTCTTTTCCATTATATTAGAAGTGGGAAAGACAAAAACTAAATAAAGTCTTTCTCTATTATTTTTCCCAATGGCTAGAAAATACATTATATATATACATTCAATGAGAAAGAAGAAAGCAACAAACAACAAAAAATATTAACAGAAATAACAAAGTCTGTTACAACTAATATCCCCCCTCAAGTTGGACTGAAAATGTTAGACAAACCCAACTTGGATCTTATAGCAAAAAACAGTGGAAAAGGAAGAGCTTTAGTGAAGCTACCAGCAAGTTGATGCATAGATCGAATGGGCAGCAACTTAACAGAACCATCAGCAACTTTATCTCGAATAAAATGACAGTCAAGCTCGATATGTTTAGTCCTCTCATGAAAAATAAGGTTGTTGGCAAGATGAATAGCAACTTGATTATCACAATAGAGCAAAGAAGGTTGATGAATATGAATGAGGAAATTATGAAGAAGAGATTGGAGCCAAACAAGTTCACATGTTGTGGAAGCAAGAGCTCGATATTCAGCCTCTGCAGAAAATCTTGAAACCACATTTTGCTTTTTAGACTTCCAGGAAACAAGAGAACTGCCCAAAAAAATGCAATAACCTGTTGTAGACTTTTATGTATCAGGGCAAGATGCCCAATCGGAATCAGCAAAGGCATGTAGCTGAAATGAATCAACAGGGGAGATCAAAACACCTTGGCCAGAAGCTGACTTCAAATAGCGCAAGAGATGATATGCTGCAAATAAATGAGCTTTGCACGGTTTGGTCACAAATTGACTAAGTTTATTAATGGCAAACACAATGTCTGGCCGTGAAATAGTCAAGTAGAGAAGTCAACCAACCAGTCTTCTATAAGGAAAAGGATCATCAAGGACTTCTTGGTCAGAATGTCGAAGCTTAACAGTCGGATCCATGGGGAGATTGACCGCTTAGCACCAAGAAGACCAGCATCCTCTAGGATTTGGAGTGTATAATGCCGTTGTGAAATAGAAATACCTGAGATGAACGAGCAAGCTCAAGGCCCAGAAAATACTTCAACGACCCAAAGTCTTTGAGCTTAAAAGCAACATGTAAAACCTGTTTAAGTTCATCAATAAGCTTGACATCTGCACCAGTAATGACAATGTCATCAATATACACCAATAAAGCGATAAAACTAGAACCAGAACCACGAACCAACAGAGAGAAATTGGCCTTAGACTGTTGAAATCCAAAAGAAACCAAAACATCAGAAAATTTTGCAAACCACTACCTTGAAGCCTGCTTGAGACCATATATGGACTTCTTTAATTGACAAACAAGCTTGCCTTTGTGAGGAATCTTAGGTGTATAACCAAGTGTAAGGTCCATATATACTTCTTCAAACAAATCTCTATGAAGAAAAGCGTTGTTTACATCTAGTTGAACCAGAGGCCATTGATAGGTGACAGCTAAAACAAGATGAACTCGAACAGTGACTAATTTTGCCACAAGAGAAAACGTCTCAAGAAAATCCAAGCCCTCCTGTTGAGTATATCCTTTAGCAACAAGTCGAGCTTTGTATCTCTCAATAGAGCCATCTGCAGGTTGTTTGATTTTATATACCCACTTGCAAATGCTATGTTTGGATGAAGGCAAAGGAATAACCTCCCAAGTATCGTTGTCTTCCATGGCTTGAAGTTCAAGCTTCATTGTTGTCTTCCAATGGTCATAAGGTATGGCTTGATGATAAAATTGCAGTTCATAATGAGAGGAAATGGCAATGGAAAAGGTGTGAAAAACAAGGAAAAGGTGATCATAAGAAAGAGATTAGTGTATGGGATATCGAGTAGAAAAACTGGGAAGAGAAGTTTGGGTTGTGAGGCTACAGTGATAGTCTTTAAGGTAGGAAGGGGGTTTGAGTGGTCTGGATGTCCTCCGAGGTGGAGTAAAAAGTTGAGTATTTAGGTTGGATGATGAGGAAGGCTGCTGAGATGAAAAATCAGTGGAAAGAGAGGGGGATGTGACAGGTGAAGAAACTGAAGAGATAGTTTTAGGAGGTACCGAACAAGGAATTGATGGGGAAAGGTTGTCAGAAGAAAGAGGGTCAATAGGAATGGGAGGTAAGGTAGGTGCAGTGGGAAGGTGGGCTGAAAAATCGATATCAAGGGCTATAGGAAGGACAATATGCTGAAAAGGGTCTGGTTGCTCGGTCTTCAAGGTCAGTTTATGAAAAGGGAATAAATGTTCATGGAAAACAATATCTCGAGAAACAAAAAACTTATTACTAGTGATATCAAAAAGTTTATAAACCTTCATACCAGGTGGATAACCAATAAAGATAGCAGGGACAGCCCTTGGAGCAAACTTGGAACGACCATGAGATAAAGTGGATGCAAAACAGAGGCACCCAAAAGTTTTGATAAGAGAATAGTCAGCCAAAATACCCTAAAACAACTCATAAGGTATTTTCCAATCCAGAATAGGTGAAGGTGTTCTGTTAATAAGATACACTGCAGTCAAGACACATTCATTCCAAAATTTGAGAGGGACTCTGAATTGAAAGAACAATACTCTGGAAACATTTAACAAATGTTGATGCTTCGTTCAACTACTGAATTCTGTTCTGGTCTACCCACACAAAAATATTGATTAAAACTCCTTTTTGTAAGAAAAACTCAACAAAAGAAAGCTCAAGAGCATTATCAGAATGAAATGCTTTGATTTTCTTGTCATGTTGAGTCTCAACATAAGAAAAGAACTGATGTATAATCTTCGAAACATCGGACTTGGATTTTAACATGAAGACCCAAGTGAAACGACTATGATCATCTACTATAGTAAGGAAAAATTTATGTCCAGCATGAGTAGTTGTAGAAAATGGACCTCAAATGTCAGCATGAATCAAATAAAAAACAGCAGATGATCTATTATTATTTGATTCAAAAGATAAATTATTTTGTTTTGCTAAAGGACAAATGTCACAAGGAAGTGTGCTATTCAAAGAAATAGAATCAAGATGTAAAACATGTTTCAAAGCAGATAATCGAGATAGGGATGGATGTCCAAGCCTAGCATACCATAAGGAAGAATTATTGGAAGAAGCAACATTAACAACGTGAGAAGATACTGTACTGATGTGAGGTTGCTCAACAATATACAAACCATCACGTAACCTACCTTTGCCAATTGTCTTCAAAATGGACTTTGCCTGAATATCACAAGAATCAGTGGAGAAGTGGGCAGAGACATTACCATAAGATGTTAAAGCACTGATAGAAAGTAAGTTGTACTGAAATTCTGGAACATATAGAACATGATGAAGATGAATTGACCCAAAAAGAATGACAGTGCCAAGAAAAGATACTGAAATTCTTGTATTATCAGGCAGAACAACAAGTTGGCTGTAGCTCGTGAAATAAATGCTTTTGGAAACATATATGTGTAGAAGCCCCAGAATCAATGATCCATTCATGATTATAGAGAATTTGAGAATAAATACCTGCTACATGTGTGACTGAATCAGTATTGGTCTTTGCCATATTAAGCTTGGACTGCAGCATAGTAAGGAGTTGCTGAAGAGTGTCATTGGTAATCACATTTTCAGATGGAGCAGGAGATGATGAAGAAGCAAAATCAATAGGATTAGTAGAAGAATTGGATGAAGGATTTTGCTTATAAACTTGATTGGAGTGTCCTTTATGTTTATAGCCCAGTGGATACCCATGGAGCTTATAGCATTTATCAGCGATATAACCGGTGATGTTGCAATAGGTACAAACAGGACGACCTTTGTTCTGCTTTGAAGAGGGCTAATGATTACTCTGTTGCAAGGGATTATCATTTTTCTGCACATCCAATGTAACAGCAGGAGAAGGGGGATTAGCAAGAGAATGATGTTGTCCTTATTGAACAACAAAGGAAAAGGCCTTGTTAATAGGTGGAGACGGGTCCATAAGAAGAATTTAAGAATAAGTGTGGTTGAAACTGTCATTTAGCCCCATCAGAAAATAGAGGAGATACTCGAATTGAAGAAAAACTTCCATGGATTTAATGCTGCCGCAAGTACACTGCCCATAAGTACAACCAGGGCGATAGGAAACATACTCATCCCAGAAACTCTTCATTGGAAGAAGGTCATATGTGGGTCGAGGAAGGTCACATGTGGGTCGAGGAAGAGAATCATCAATGAAACCAAGTTTGTTTCGGATGGAAAGGGCAAGAACCATCGATCTGCTCCAAGAAACGTAGTTGTCATCGGTGAGAAGTTCGAAAACAAGAACAAGATTGGAAGTGTCACTGTGATGAAGAGCGTAGGGAGTGTACTGATCTTGATGAGAGAGGTGAAGCCCAGTAGCCGGAAAGTCGGTTGAGGAAGACGGATCGACCGGAGGAGGAAGAGGCATATCAGGAAAGGTCATTTTGACTTTGCGCGGGAAGGGGAAGGGGAAAAAATTAGGGTTTTGGAGGGTTTTCTCTCTCTGATACCATATTAGAAATGGGAAAGACAAAAAGTAAATAAAGTCTTTCTCTATTATTTTTCCCAATGGACAGAAAATACATTATATATATACATCCAATGAGAAAGAAGAAAGCAACCACCAATGAAAAATATTAACAGAAATAACAAAGTTTGTTACAACTAATACATTATGTTGTGTTGTGTTTAATGTTGTGCTTTTTGTATCCCTCTTATGTTTAACGTTATGATTTTTATATCCTTATGATGCTATGTAAGTTTAATGTTATGATTTATCATTTTTGTATCCACTTCATTTTATAATAAAAAATTTACAATTATTTTGTATGCAAATATTTCATGTCCTTCAATTTTATAATTAATTACCATTATTTGATATTATTTTGCAATTACTATTCCATTTCTTTTTTAAGCTTATGCTCTCATATCAACATTTACACATATATTTTACAATATAAATCTAAATGTTGTCTTACTTTGATAGAAATGATGATTAAAATTTGTCAATTATAATCTAATTTAGCATCAATCAAAGTTTTACTAATAATTAATAATAATTTTCATCAATTTCTATAAAGTTTCCCGAAATTTTTCAAGGTTTCGATATTTCAATCGATATTGATATTTTGGACCTTGGTTATAAGCATAGTTTAAAATTTCGGTCCGACCAATTCGAAATTTCGATTTCCCCCCGTTCGTGAAATTTCGATGGAAATTTCGAAATTTTGAGAAATATCAAAATCTCAATGGAAATTTCAATTTTTTTAAGCAATTAGGCTCAATTGAAGTTTTTTAAGGTTTATAGACTTGTCTCAATTGCATGAATTATATAGTTTCACATATCAATGTATACTTTCATCTCAAAATTGAATTGATGTAAGTTTTGTTATCTACCATCCAAGGCTTTCATTTCTAAGAAACCAAAATTGAGAAAAAAAAATAATATATATTTATTTTTAACTTCATTCAAACATTTTTCCATTGATTTTCATATCATTTCACCTCAAAATTGAATTGATGTAAGTTTTGTTTTTTTACCATCCAAACTTTCATTTCAAGAAACCAAAATTGAGAAAATATTAATATATATTCATTTTTAACTTTATTCGATTTTTCTATTGAATTTTCATATTATTTCGCCTCAAAATTGGATTCGTGTAAGTTTTATTATTATTATTTTTTCTACCATCCAAATCCTTCATTTCTAAGAAATCAAAATTGCTAAAGTTAACATATATTTATTTTTAATTTCATTCAAACTTTTTTTCTTCACATCATTCCAACTCAAAATTGAATTGATGTAGTTAGGCTTCTTTTACCATCTAAAGCTTTCATTTCCAAGAAAAAAAGACCTAGAAAACTATGATCATAAGTATAGTAATACACAACAAAACTATGGTCAAGGAAATTATTCTTACTCAGATTATATGGTCTTTCAAGATGTGACCATAACAATTTTTAGCCTAACTTTCCACCGAATAGTTATTATCCATTTTATGAAGGAAGATCATCAACCAATGAGATATATCTACCAATAGATGGTTCTATATGTTGGCCATACAAGTCCTATCATTTTTATTTAAGTTACTATCTTCAACATTTTCAATATAGGATAACTTAGGAGCAATACTGTAATTTCTACCAAAATTATCAAGATTCGAATGAGATGCTCCAACGTCATCTTTTGGTATTAGACATGTAGATTTTATAATAAATAATTTACCATTATTTTGTAAGCAAACATTTCATGTCTTTTACTTTTGCAATTAATTTTCAATATTTGATATTATTTTGTAATTATTTTTCCATTTTTTTAAAATTTTCATACTCGCATAGAGACATTTTACACATATATTTATAATATACCTCTAAATATTATCTTACTTCATAGAAATGAAGATTAAAAATGGTTAAATATAGTGTAATTAGGTCACAATCAAATTTTTATTAATTAATTATAACAATTTCCATTAATCTCCATCAAGTTCTATAAAGTTTCTCAAAATTTTTATGGATATCGATATTTTTATCAATATTTTCGTAAAATTGAGATCTTAATATTTTCATCAACATCAATATTTCGAACCTTGGTGATAGCTTGCATCTCACTTTATCTTTGTTTTTATCACAAATTAGAATCCACTTTGATTATAAAAGTGATTACATCTATAATGGATGATCGGATAAATTGACTTTGACTACATCAATGATTTCATCTTTATTTAGGGCAGTGATACGTGTAGTTAATGATAGAAATTGATTTAGATATTAATATGTTATTATTGTATTTTAAATATTGTATGACTAAAATTAAAATACTAATTCATTGATGTGTCGTCAAAAAGAGCAGGGTTCAGTTGATATCAAAGTATATCTTATCAACATCGACAACTAGTTTTAATATTGATTGAAGCATGTGTTTTCAACATTGATGACTAATTTTAATATTTATTGAAAGTAGAGAGATTGAAATTGGATAACTGAAAATGTAGAAACTAGAATAGTATTTAGACCAATGACAATGATGATAATAAACACCTACTATTAATATAGTTACTTAATTTTTTTTTTTTTTTTTACTAATAATCGGATAATGAGGATGATCTAGTTTGACATAACAAACACAATATGAGAATGAACAAACAAATAAAAATTCAAAATGAGTATGTCAAAGTCAGTTTAGCTCAACAGTAATCGACATGATCTTCTTCTCTAGAAGTCGAAGGTTCAATCTTCCATCTTCATAGTTGTTGTACTAATAAAATCCACTTGAACATTGCTCAACTAGTATAAAGCTTATTATTGATCTTGAGGTTAGAAATTCAATTTTTCATCTCAATCCCACGTATGGTAGAAAAGTAACCAAAAAAAATTGCAATTCTTGTACCTCATATGGGGAGAATTTCGTCTTCCCCCATTTCGACGAAATTTTGAGAATAATTTGAAAAAATTTCAAGTTTTTAGGAATTGTCTACATTAACTCGTTTCAAATTTTTTCAGTTTTATGGTCATGATTACATACAATTATATAGTTTCACACGCTAAATTCATTTTTCCGAGGAAAAATGAAATTTTGTCAATATGTTACTTTTTCTAATTTTAGACTTTTCTCAAATTTTAGCTTTATTTTTAATCCAAAACTTCCATTTCCAAATAAATTGAATCCGGAAAAAAAAAAAAAAACAAAAAGATCCTATATTTATTTTTAACTTCATTTAAAACTTTTTCATTCAATTTTCATGTCATTTCATCACAAAATTGAATTGATATGAATTTATTTTCGTTTGCCACCCAAAATTTTCATTTTTACATCATTTCACCTTAAAATATTCATAAACTTTATATTATTTTGTAATTATTTATTTATTTATTTTTTAAATTTATACTCTTGCATCTCGACATTTATATAAATATTTACAATATACATCTAAATATTGTTTTAATAGAAATGATGACTAAAAATAGTTAATTATAATCTAAATAAGCAACAATCAAAGTTTCATTGATTAATTATAACAAATTCCATAAAGTTTTCCAAAATTTCCATCGACATCAATATTTTCATAAAATCATAATCTCAATATTTCCATCAATATTGATATTTTGAGCCTTGATTATAAGTAAGATGATATCCACACAAAAATCCTCCACCACTAGACGTCTTCAACATGTGATTTTGAGAAGATTTAAAGCTCCGACCTCTTGATCAATGCTATACCTAAATTGCAAGCTCAAATTGACACAATTATGTAATTGTTAAACTATATGATCAATGTGTCGCATACCTTAAATCAACAATATTAACAAAAATGATGTGATATATTTATTTTGTGCATGTTTTGGAGTGATTTTGAAAATATTAAAATCATCTTGTTATGTTCTTAATCGCTTCAAAACATGTCTTTAATCACTCAAAATTAATTCAATAATTAATTTTTCATTTTTAAATGTAATTTTTATATCATCAAAATTGGTTTTGAATTATTAAAATCACGTTTAAAGTAATTCTAAAAATGACAAAAGTAATTTTAACTATTTTAAAACCAATCCCATGTTTGGGACTGATTTTAAAAACAGTGATTTTCACAAAATTGATTTTATTAGCAAGTGATTTTTATAAAGTATATTTCAATGTTTGGTTCTACATTTTTAAGAGTGATTTTCGATGGTTTAAGTATTTTAAATTAAATTATTTAATTATAATTAGTTCTGTACAAATGTTATAAATTATGTTAATATAATCGGTTCTTGTACAAGTAATTTAATTAAAAGGATATTTAAATGACTAAATATTTGTTTTTAAGTGTAATTTTAGGTTCTTTAAATTACTAAAAAAACATTACATTTGAGATGGTAAAAATTAGAGAATGATAGACAAATATTATATACAGAGAAATAAGCATTTAAGATAAATAAATAGAGAGGTAGAGAACAAATTTAAAGAGAAATTAAAGAGTGACAAAAACAATAGAGAAAACATTAATATAAATCGTGAGAATTTGAAGATGGAGAAATAAAGTTATAGAGATATTATTAATTTTATATAGGAAAATGATAAAAATTTATGGAGATTAAATAAACATTATAAAATTTGGAAGAGAAACAATTAGGGAGAGGGTAAAAATTAGAGAGAAATAAAGTTAAGAGTGGTAAAAAAAATTACTCACAAATTCACATTTATCTAATAAAAATTACTTGGAAAAGTGAATGATGGATAGGAAATCACTTGAATTAATTTTAGATTTTTCAAAAATCACTTTTTTTTTTTAACATTTTCAAAACATTACAGTCTCTTATGTTTTTCAAAAAGTTGTTTTTATTTAAATATATATGGTAAAAACTCTTTAAAATAAAAATACTCATGTCTGATTACACTTTCTTAAAAATGTTTTTATATGCCAATAAGAACGTAACTCAACTGGCATAGTGTTCATACTATCAACCTCGAGGTGTGGGTTTGATCCCTCACCTCATACTTTAATTACAATATCTTTGCAAAAAAAAAAAATTTATATACAAGTTTATTTGGTTTTCTATGTAATAAAAGTATTTATATTAATGTCAAATTACTACGGTCACTAGTGTAAAAAAAATGATGGTCCTAGAGTTGGGTCATTAGATGTGGTCGTTAAAGTTGGTCACTAGTGTTGGTGGTGGATGTCGGAGTTTGTCATCGATATTGTGCGCTAGTGATGGTCGCATGGTTGTCGAAGATTTCACTGGAGTATGTGTTTTGACAATGGTCATCGACGGTAGCTGATAGAGGGTAGTGGTAGCTAGCTACGCAACCATGGCGAGACTATGAAAATGATGTAGATGACTAACGAGAGCATTATGATAATTTTATATATAATACAAATTCGGGAGAGAATTAACTATTGAATATTTAAACATCATTTTACTAAAAGTTGATTTCGAGTGTTTTTCTCAAACAAAAATATTTGTAGAGTAATACTCAAGTAGGATGCACCATCTTTTTATATTCCACTCTCATCACATACATAAAAAATAAATTAAAATATTAAAAAAAATAATTACTCTTTATGATTTAATTATTTTATAGAATACATAAAGATAGATGTCGCACATATTTTTCTTTTCTAAAATGATTTATTTTCAAACATGTCCTAAAAAACCATCTAAATATAGTTTAACAAATTTAGAGATATACTACCTACCAACAGGTCGAAAATGTGAGTTATGTAACTCACTCATTGTTGAACCAAAAACAATATAATATTGAAAATGTAAACATTTATTAAAAACTTTGTCTAACTCGAAATGGTAGACCTTGAGAGCTTAAATTTCAAACGAACGACATTAAAAATTCCATTTTTTAAAACAGATTTGATTTCATAGTTGTTCTATAACCTAGAGACTGAACAATCGCCGCCTCTTTTCAACAAAATGACGAGTCTGCCGCCGGGTGTGGCGGAGGGCTGGCCTTCCGCCCACAGTCCACTAACTATAAACTGCCCTGTTGTGCAGAAGAAGAGGAAGACGATAAACCAAGTCCACGGAACACTGATGTGCCCGCCGCTGCAGCCCCCATTTGAGCGGCCTTCTGTAGGAGCCCGGTGGCCGACATGGCCGGCGGCGTAGGCGGCACACATGGGCGGCACTCTTGGATTCCCGCTCCGAAAAGTGACGATTTGGTGTCGGTTGACAGGCACAGAGAAAGAGGTTCGAACACCAACGGTTGTGCAATTTCAGCCGCCCGATCGGGCCGTGCCATGGCTCGTAATAAGTCGCAAAATGCGGGCGGCTGTGGCGGCTGTAAGCTCAGTGATGCGGCGGAGGAAGCAAACAAGCTAGCCAATACGGTAGCGTTGCTGCTGCTGCTGCCGGAATTTCCAGTTAGGATAGTTCTGCCTGGTGCCTCTCCTCGCGGCGGCGGAGGACTTTCCGGTGAGGCTGAAATGGATTAGAAAAATGAGTTGAAAACCAAAAGGATCACTGAGTTTTAATGATAGGATTATGAAGCAAAATTAATACATACATACCTTTATTTGTGCCAAATTTAATTTTAAATTTCCAATTTTGTAATGGTTTAAAACATCCAGCCACATTTTGAAAATTAAAAGAAACAAAAATTAAAAACTCATTTTTATTTTTTAAATTTGGTTAAGAATTCAACCTTTAAGAAACATGCAAAATGGTTAACGACCTTGTCTCTAAATTTTAGTTACAGTTCCTATGGAAATAGTGCTACTAAGATTTAATGATAATTTCTTAAACATATAGATCAATTAATTGATTATAGGTCAGGTTTGTTTATAAATTATAAATGCTACATAATCAAAATTGATTATTGAGTTTGATGAGTTTTTCATGAGACTGATTAAGACCCCGTTTAGTAACCATTTTATTATTATTATTATTTTTTAAATCAAGTCTCCTTTCCATCTCTGAATTTCTTCCTCTATACTTAATAAATATATAAATCATTATAAGAAAACCAAATGATTATCAATCGAGACCAAAATTATTATAAATTTGAAAATATATGGAGTAAATTGATATATATTACAATGATTAAATTGTTATAATTTGAAAATATAGACCTCAATCATTACAAATTAGAAGTTATCAATTAAATCATCCATTTTATGAAAATTTGGAGGTTAAAAGTGAAAAGTTGAAGTTATAATTTGATCTTAATATTAAATGCGTTTTGGTCTTTATGTTATATTTTACAAAATGCCTTAGGTGAATCTTAATAGAACGCTCAAGTTTTAAAAGTTTAATTTTTATCCTAAAAACTTCGAAATTTGTTCCTTTTAGAAAAAGTCCCCTTCAACTTTGGAAATGTTCTATAATATATATAAATTTCATCAAAATAAATCATGAAAATTGATATGATAGTTAATATGTCAAAATTTAATATCATTGTTACCTTTTATTTTATGTCAAAATATAGTATTAAAAATATTTATATAAAGATATTTTTACACCTCACTTGTTACATTAATATTGAAATGATGTTATGTATATTCTTCAATTTGTACAAAATAGTCATCACATCAATTTTCATCCTACTTTAACAAAAAATCCTCCAAAATTAGTTTCTAATCAAATTTCAAAGAGACTTATTGGATACGAATTTAAAAACATTTTAAAATGCAATTATAACCTTAAAATATTGAATATTCTAAAATATATATATATATATATATATAAAAGTAAATGTAAGCATTACAAATTTGCACACTAATGTTTTATAATCTTCCATAATTAAAAAAAATTATAACATACCTCAAAATTTGTTCGTACAGAAGATTAAAAAAAAATGTGTGCAAATTTGTAATGCTACATTTACTAAGGAAGCTTTTTTATAAAAAATTGCACAACACATTTTTCTTAAAATTAATGTAAAGTATTCAAGTATTAGATAAATAAGTATATTATGGAGTTACACTTCACTACTTGGCATTTTTTTTTTAACTTCAAAACAAATGTAACTAACTACTAGAGTTTAGAGGCTATAATCCTTTTTTTCTTTTCTCGAAGAAAAATGAAAAATAGACTAGAATTTTATTTTTTTTTCCTTTTTGTTAATTTGAAGAAAGAGTCTAGAGATTTTAAAACATAAAAAAATTTAAATTATTTAGCCTGTTTTCTAACTTTTGATTTTTTGTTTTCAAAAAATTAAATATATATACACTACTTCTACCCTAAATTTCTTAATTTATTATGTGATTTTTAATAATCGATTAAAAAACTAAATCAAATTATGAAAACTAATAAACAAAAGTTTTGAAATTTTATTTATTTTTAAAATTTGATTAAGAATTCCACTATTATATGTGTAAATCATACTAAAAAATTGAAAGAAATAGACTTAATATTAAAAAAAAAAAAAAATAGTTACCGCAGTAAATTTAGATTCATGATTTAAACCTAATTGTATTTACCTTTATTCTCAATGGAGGGGATTGATGATATCGCGTCGGTGGATGGAGGAGGGGCTATTGGGGCGGCACCGGTAGCGGCGGAAAGAGGAGGAGCAGAAGGCGGCGGAGACGAACTACCCGACGGCTGAACTTGAGGATCGGACTCCAAATTAGGATCCTCCGCCGCCACCGGAGACAAACTCCCGGCAGCCTCCTTCGTCAACGCATCACAGAAAGCTCTGTGAGTGATGAAACTATCTCTTCTACAAAAGTACAAAAATAAAAAATCCCAAATCAAATTTTTTTTTAAAAAAAAATAAACCAAAGAAACAAAACCCACAAACTAATTTCGAAATTTGACCTCGAAAACACAGTCTCACAATCGCATTTGTACTCTCTGGTGCCACAAATCTTAGAATGGGCCTTCCAATCGGACTTGACTGCGTATTTTTTAGAGCACTTCTCGCACTTCCACTTCTTCTCGCCGTGCTTCCGACAGAAGTGCTTCTTTATTCCAGTCAGATCGCCGAGAGCTCTCGACGGATGGTGGTGGACGCACGACGGCTCCGGGCAGACATAGACTTTCTTTATCACCTCTTTGCTAGTCCGTTGCCGGAGTTTCCATGGAAGATTATGACCTCGCCGGTGAAGTTGCAGATTTTGATCTCTTTGAAACCCTTTATTGCAAATTTCACACACAAATCGATTTGTAGCCAAAAGGGTCTTCGGAGACAGAGCAATTACCTCTGCATCCGGATCTGTTTCACAAAATCAAGTGAAAAAAAGAGGAAAAAAAATCCAAATTTGAGGAGGAAAGTTGCGATTATTACCTGGCATTCCGGGCAAATTACGCTTTTTTTTCACGGCTGATTTGGGCGGCGGTGGCTGATTGCCAGTGGAGGAGATACTGACTTCAGCAGAAGCGTTGGAAGAATTTTCTAAGTCCGTTGGCATCTTGACTAATCCGAAAATCGATTAGAGTTTTGAAAAGCCTTTTGCCGGCGTCGGGATTTGGTTTTTTTTTTTTTTTTTTTGGTAGGTTTTTATCTCTCTTATTATGCCTCATCTACCAGTCAAACCTTCTTTAATTCATACCCATAAACTGAGAGAGCGGCCCCATCAACTCAAAACCTATTAAAATGAAAGAGGGAAAAAGATCAAATCTAATGGGAGAGGCCGGAAGGCGAAAAAGCCACCGGTAACACGGCGGTCGGAAAACCAGTCTCCGGCGAGTAAACTCGAAATAAATTACCAAAGGTTACCATATGGGGTTTTTTAAAACTTAGCTCTATGATCGTATAACTTCAAATACAGAGGAAAAAATAGAGGATTAGAGATGGAAGACGATAAAAAAATATAAAAATAAAAGATAGGTTGTACTAAGAATATGGAGAAAGCTTGATTTGAAGTTCTTTATGTTGACTTTTGATGGAGAAAAAACAAATGAAAGAGAGAAAGAAAGACCATTTTTTTTTCGAATAAAGGGTAATTTAAATGTTGAATTAAAGCTTTTTTCCTCTCTTTTGATGTTGGGTTCAATTTGACTCGCTTTCTAAAAACCATAGTTTTTTAATTCTTGTCGGCCTAATCACAAAGTTGAATTACGAATTTGACTTCGCTGTATATATAACATCTTTATATTCGATTCTGATTATTCACTACTGGATTATTTTTTTACTTTTATCTTCTCTCTCGTTTTGTGATTCATTAGGGTAATTCTCATTTCTTAAAATTTTTTAAAAAAAAAACTTGAAAAATATAAAACTAAAATTTTTTTAAAAAAAAAAACAAGGAAAAATTTTTCAGCGAGTAACGAAAGTGACAATTGAGTACCAACACTCGTACACAATATAATCGATTCTATAATTTAACTTCTTTATGAGACAAATAGAGATTATAAAACTTACGTTATAAAAGTAGGTCATATTCATTTTGGTTTTATAAAATAAGCCATTGGTCGTTCAGTTTTCTCCTTCTTAATCTAATCAATTCTTTTGATTTTAAAATGTGTTAAATAGAGATGAGAGCTGGCTATTAAACTTTATTGTGAATAATTTCTTTCTTGTCTTTTTATTTTCTAACCATTTGACCTCTAAACTTTAACATGTAATAATTTAGTCATTATGCTTCAAAATTTGTAATACTCCAATTTTTACACTAAAAAATATTGTTAAGATTCAATGATATTTTTACCTACTTTAAATAGATATATTAATTAAGGACTAAGTATAATTAAAGACTAAATTGTAACATCATTTGATACTTTATTTTTATGAGATTTGTTGCTTCAATTAAATTGTTACAAAATTTAAGGTATAAGAATCATTTTTTTTCCAAATATCAAAGTACGTTAACTAAATTGTGTTAAATTAAAAATGAGAGTATACAAGAGGGAGGTTATTAAAAATTTAAAAATAAGAAAAAAAATTATTTACACAAAATAATATTATTATTATTTGATAGATATTTATAGAAGACTATCTTTTAACTAATTTTTAAAGTTTAAGATATTTTTTTTAACTTTTAAAAGTTGAAGTGTACTTTTAACCTAAGTAGAAAGTTGATCGACATTTTTTACATTTTAACAAATCTAAATCACAAATATAAATGTACTTGAAACTATTAAACAAATTATTAAAATTTAAAAATGGCAAAATTATAAAGAAAATGTCCTTGGAATTTGGGAAAAATTAAAAAGATATTGTCATTTTAAAAACTATTTAGGAAAATATTGTTGTTTTCAAACTATTTGTAAAAATATTGTTGTTTTTTTTAAATAAGTCGAGGGTTGAAAATTCGACCTACATAGGTCGAATTTTGAACCCTCGACCTTCCCCTTTCGTATTTTTTGTACGTCGAACTTTGAACCATTCGAAACCTTCGACCTTGCCCTGACATTATTATTGAGTTTGTTTAATTATCATTCCGGAGACAGTCCTTATAATTATTTGATGTGGAGAGAACGAAAGACATTCCTCATAACACTCATAATTATTTGATGTGTTAAAAATAATTTTGTATTGGGAGAGAACGAAAGAGGGAAGAGTAAGAGAGAGAGCGAGATATTGAGAGAGAGCGAGATCTGAGAGAGAGCGAGATTTTGAGAGAGAGCGAGAGTTTCCAGTTTTTTTTTTTCTTTTTAACTTGAGTTTCAACTTGATATGTTATTCTTTCTAACCCATTCATTGGTGCATATCTGGCACGAAGCTTCTTAACTTGGGAGTTTTAGTTTTTTTCTTTTTTAATCTAATTTTTTTTTGGAAATTTTATGAAGGGTAGTTTTTTCATTCAAGTGATTTGATATAGAGAGAACGAAAGACCTTCCTCATAACACTCATAATTATTTAATGTGTTATAAATAATTTTGTATTAGGAGAGAACGAAAGAGGGAATAGTAAGAGAGAGCGAGATTTGAGAGAAAGCGAGATTTTGAGAGAGTGCGAGATCCTGAGAACGAGAGCGAGAGCAAAATTTTTAGCGAGAGCGAGATGTTAGCGAGAGTGAGATATCCGTACAAATTTTCCTTTTTTTTCTTTATTTAATTCCCCATTCCACCTTCTTCTTTCTTTCTTCCTTTTTTTTTAAAAAAAATTCCCATTTTATAAAAACCATTTCTAAAATATTTTATTATTTTTATAATTTTTTTTTAAAAAAAAAAGAAGAAGAAAAAAAACTCCATCAAAATCTTAGTACCAAATGTATAAATGAATCCAAGATCATTATTGTAAAATCTTTTAAACTATTGACCTCACTATTGTGTGATTAAAATTTCCGTTCTTTATATCAATTAGTCTTATTT
>NW_024064889.1:0-7483 GCF_009727055.1 Benincasa hispida | reverse complement strand
ATAATTTAGATATATTCATTTACCAGATGACCCACAGCTGCCCCGACAAGTGAGTAGCCTTGTGATATTATGGTATAGGCAATGAATTATTCTGGAGTGAATATGATCTATTATAGAAACCTCACTGCATAAATCTTGCACAATATGCCACGCACTCAATGTACAACGCTTTTTTCGGACAATCCTACTCCATTGGTTCATATCTAACTCATTAGTATCCTCTATGGTGTTCAGTATACAGGCTTAATGGGCCGGGCATCCCTAACGGAAATGTCTCATCACGCCTATCAGGCAAGATACCACTCACCAAATGTGAAAATATTAGAGGACTCATGTCCAGGCCAATATGTTTTGACCATGTCGTACAAAAGTTAGGCAAAGTACGAAATAATTTGATACGGCCCAAACAACCTGTAAAAACAATCAAAATATGTATATTACGAAGATATTAAAATACTCCCTAAATACAAAAAAATGTGTATAAAATAATCAATTAGGTGTGTATAATGAAGTACCTGTTCAGGTTGAAGGCAAATCTAAACTTAATATATCTATACTGCGGCAACTACATGTGTGCATGTCCTAGTCACACAAAAATTGGTCCTCATTAATATTTTTAAATTGATAATTTAGTTTATATTTAGATCTATATACACATTATTGAGATTAAAACAACATACTAAGAGAACGTAGATCTCGTCCGTGACATTTGAGTGTCATAACTAACATGTAGGCTGGATTAGACGACCATCTGTTGGACAATGGCTCCAAGACCATACGTAAATTGCAAAAATATGAGAGAATACAAAATAATATCCAAACCATAGATATAATATTGGCTTTTGCATAGTTGTCTATACGAACCATGCCAAGAACATGGGGCTCCAAACCGCCACCGGACCCGCCCCAACGAATACGCCCCGCATACGCATGGAGTTAGGCTAACTAAAGATAGGCTAACATAGAAGACTCAAGTGAACAAAATGACTTGATTTATGATGGGCGGGTGGAAAAGCGGGGGGAGGGGAGGGGCTGGTGGGGGGTCCAAGCCATTACATTTAGATTTTCCTTATTGTTATATATTATTGTTCTCTTTTCGCTATTTCTTATTTATTTATGAATGAATTTTCGGCGATCGTGCCTTATTCATCATACGTAATTGAGCTGACAGTAATAAATTTGTCGTTTCACCTGCAATAATTATTAACTTGGATGGCGGGGGCAATATCTGCCGATCAATTTAATCTTGGTCAGTAGGTGGCTTGGGAGGTGCTCTCGGAGGGGTCCAGTTGACAGCTTCTAAAACCAGTCATCACCAGTAAAAAAATCAATACAAATGAAAAAATTTGGGATAGGGAATAGGGTATGATTGATCTAAAAAAAACAAGATATAGGGCTAATTCTCTCCTCTTTCTTTTTTTTTCTTTCCAATATGGGAATTTTCCATTGGAAGATAAAAACAGGGGCTACTTTGATTAATGAACTTATATTTAGGTGAAAATTAGCTGATTTAGTCTTTATAATACAAAAATAGAAGGCCCATTTTAGATTTATTAATGAGTTTAATATTTTAAAGTCGTAAAATATACATTTTAAATTTGATTCCTAATACCGTGGACTTTTGAAGTTTATTTTAATTCTCTATTTCTATAATTTTAATAAATTTTAAATTTAGTCTCATTAACCGATTTAGTGTGTGTGACTTTTACTAAAGACTGTAAATCGATTTCAATTGCAAATTTCTATAATCCTCATTTGATTTCCATTTATTTGTCTAATTGAGTTTACCAAAAGGGAAAAAATTGTAAATTCACTAAATTTTTAATAATATCAACTTTCGCACACCATTAAGTTGATTAAGACGTAATTAATTGGAAATATCACTTTTTTTTCTTTTTTCTTTTTTCTTTTTTTTTAAAACAAAGATAAAGTTTCAATGCATTCATTTTGTAATCAAATATTATATCATACAAAACTTAAGCTTAAACTTTGGGTCGATCGATTTTAATTTAACATGGTATCCGAGAGATAGTCTAGGAAAGTCTTGTGTTTAAATCCTTGCATGCCTATTTTTTCCGCAAACTCCAACTAAATATTGAATTTTATCGTTCAGGTTCCTTTTTCATATTTCAGCTACATAAGAAGAGGAATAGTATTCGATGATATAATATTAAATTTACCCAGTGTTGGATTTCGTTGTGGGTCTCTAGTGGCTCAAATCTTCGATCCGCTTCTTCTTAACTCTAGTCTTGAGATACTCTAGGCTGACTTGCGTAAGAGGTCCTTACACTATTGTATGGTGGCTGAGCCCTACTGTAATTTGAATGTTTAAGTTAATTCAAAGAGTGTTTATTAACTAAGCACAAAAGAAGGTTAAAACAAGTTTTCCTCCTTTGGGGTGGTCCCCGAATAAAGCTACTTTTATAAGTCCTTCCTCTGACCCATGCTCTCGTTATGTAAATTTTCGGATGTGTAGGTAACTTCTCCCTTCCCTAACCCCCCACAACAAACACTTCCTAGTCTTCTTAAAGTGATTATCCGGCAACTTTCCACTGACATATTCGGAATGTATGTATCTTCCATCCTTCCCGGGTTCCTCCATCTTCGACCAGGCTGTGATCAGATGTCAGTCCCAAACTAAATAAACATACTAAATCCTGACGGCAACGCCAAGTAAACTCTCTAGATGTGCACAAACGCAGTCTAGGGTAGTCATCCGACGGGTGGAGCGGCGATACAAGTCGCGGGATCGAGGTTTGGAGATACTTGCCTCCTCAGAACTTTTCTCTCGCCTTGCAGAGATATTTCCTCAGTAGTACGATCTCGCCATATATATCCACCCAAAGATGATGATGAATGGAACTGTGGTCGTGCGACGAAAGCGAAACCGGGCACGACCGCGCATTCTAATAGGTCGTTGCGGGTTTCAAAACAGGCTCCCCAAATGATCTGAAAAAAAAAATACTATTAATAATTTAATTTCTTCAATTTCCTCCACTTGAAAAACAAAACGTTCTTCCACTTATTTAAGACATAATTTGTTTCTTCCTCAAATTAGACAATAGAATAATGTAACCAAAGACTTAACTATAATAATTAAAAAAAGAAAATGTTACCGATTGAACATTTTAGAATTCAGAATACATGATATAAATATTTACGAACGTGTAAAGCAAAAAAACTTTTAAATGTTAAAAATATTTAGGTTTGATAATTATTGATGTTAGTGAACAATCACGTTTTAAGGAATATGTGAGGCTAGGATAGATTTCACCAAACCTTAAATTGAAAGAGAATATCGGTGTTGATTGGACTAATGTTCAAACTTAAATTAAGAAGGGTAACGAATAATGTAAAACTTAAGAATTAGAGAGTAATAAACTGTAGTAACTTGAGGAAATCATTAGCGGAATAAACAACAAAACCCTTGAAAGCCAACGTAAAAGATAATCTAAAAATGGGATTTTGAACAAGATTCATCAATTAATTTATAAAAGAATCACATGTAGGGGACAATTTCTTCCAACTAAATTGGTGGATTTAGTTTAGAATGGTATCAACTACATCTAATGTTTAACAAGTTAATTAAAAATAATAAGATTACAATTTAATTAAAGAATAATGTACAACTTTATAATATAAAAAAATTGAATATACATAGAGAAGAGCGAGATTGAGAGCTCGAGATGTTCAGCGAGATTGTAGGAGAGAGCGAGATTGAGAGAGAGATGTTCAGAGAGAGAGCGAAGATGTTCAGCGAGATACTCTCAATCTCGCTCTCTCCTTCAATCTCGCTCTCCCCTACAATCTCGCTCTCTTCTACAATCTTTGGAATGGAAGCTCCAATGGAAGTAATATATAAACCCATATCTGAGAATCAATCTTTCGCCATTTTATTCGATCATTGAATTTATCTCAGCGCGTTGCCTTACCTGAGCAGAAATTCACTTCATCATTATTTTCTATACAGAATTAACAAAAACATAGTTCTGGGTTATCATTATGTTGTTAGTATTGCGATGTATTTTTATTATCATTTTAGTTTTAGAATGAAAGTCCTTATTTTGGTGCAATTAAGAGACGTGAAAGATGTTACGGTAACTTGCATAACATTATATAAATCTGATAAGGTATATGGTTTTAAATCTTTAGTCTTAGATATTTATCATCACACACATATCATGGATAGTTTTGACTCATTTAACTTACAGTATATGATAACAATCTAGATTCATATACATATAGTGTACTAATTAATGATAACATAGCATCCATTAATGATAGTTCTTATGGTTAAATTAATTAAAACCTTTTAACAACGTATGTATGAGAAATGTTGAGGATATGGGATGATTGCATAGGATTAATTGCACTAAGGATATCCTGATTGTGTAAAGAGCATTAGTCATGCCCGCTCTCTCCTTCAATCTCGCTCTATAAATCTCACTCTTTCCTACAATCTCGCTTTCAATCTCACTCTCTCAATCTCGCTCTCTCTTACAATCTGCTTCACCCACTTATCTTCCTTGTCGAGGGTTGAAGTTTCGACTTATGTATGTCAAGACTATACAAAAGTAGCGAGATTCCCTTATAGAGCGAGATCCTCATCACAAAATTAGTGAGATTTCCATGTATGTCGAAACTTAAACCCTCGACAACCCTAATTTACGTATTGTTTCCAAGTTTTTGTTTGTTTATCGAGTTCTCAACGTTCGACCTCTACATTAGTCAAATCCTCAACCCTCGACTTCTAGCCTCGAACTCTCAAAACAACAATATTTCTCTAATAAGTTTTGAAAACAACAATATTAATATTAAAGCTCCTTGGACTTTGAATGTTGTGCCAAAAATAATTATAAACTTTCAAAAGTTTCAAAAATATCTTTAAACTTTAAAAAAATAGTTCGAAAGCAATCGTATTGTCAGTTTTGGATGAAAATTATTAACGTTTTGTTTTAAAAATATCATGAATTTGCAAAAGTTTCAAAAATACTCTTAAACTTAAAAATAAAGAAAATCAAAGATACTCTTACTATTAATATGTGAATAAAATTGTTAATAATTTATTGTAAAAATAATTATAAAATAAAAAGTAAAAAAAAAAAAAAAAAAAAAACTACTTCTATTGTCAACATAGTAATCATATAAAATAAATAAATAAAACTACTTCTATTGTTAATAAGAGGGTACTGAATAAGAGAAGGGAGAAATAGAAAAGTAAGAACGGTATTAACTATTAACAGTAAGGTTATTTTTGAAGTGCTTTTAAAAAGTTTGAGAAAAATAGTGACATTTTTCATTCAAAACCATCAGTAGGATATTTTCGAAGTCATTTTAAAAATTAAAAGGTATTTTTTAAAATCTTAAAAGAAGAAAAATATTATTGAGATAATATAAAAAAAATGAGGGGTTTTAATATAATTTAGGCATTTTAAAAACGAACTTGTGAAGATGTTGGAGGTTAGCAATGGGAATACGACACTGAGTTAGGCTAGGTTTGAGGAATTACCGCCTAAGTTGATATTAAATTAAAAAAGAAAAAAGAGGAGAGAGAATTTGTGGTCCCCATACATGGTTGTCGTTGTCGTTTAGGGCCGTGTCGGATTTTTTGGTTTTGGAATTGCCCAAACGGACAGCTCACCGGTTTGGGACTTTGGACCGGCTGCTTGCCTTTTGCTTTTCTTTAATCTTTAAAAAGTCAAACAGCTTTTGTATTCACTTGGGACTTTCGCCTTCCCTACTCTCTTTCATACCATCCCCACACCTTTATTGTTATTTATTTATTTTATTAGAAATTGCCAAAATCACACTTAAAATTTGTTGGTACATTTATATTTTTTAACTTTTGACGTAAAAATTGAGTCACTAAATTTATAAAGAATTATAGTTTAACCAAATTCATATTATTGTTAAAAAAAATAAAAACTTAGATACATCTCAAGCATCACCTGTTTTTGTACATCTCATTGCAACAATCTAACTTAAAATAGTTATAACGTGATTCTCAATTTTATATCATTGTATAAATTCTAACAATGGTATAAATGTGAGGGTTCAATTTAGGTCCAATTTCTGTAACTATTGTAAGTTTAAGTGTCCAATTTTAACACTTGTATAAATTTGACATCTCAATTTTTACAATTGGAAGTTTGAGAGTATAATTGTAACTACCACCTTCCTTCAGAAGTTGCAATTTGCCAATAAAAAATGGTAAAATACACTTCTAAATTTCTAATCGATTCCTACTTGATTGTTGAGATTTGGAAAGCTATACTTTAATCTTGGAAATTTGAAAGACTCTTTATTCATACGAGGTTTCCGGAGAAACTTGTTTCGTGGAGTTGAACTTGAGTTGCTGTTGATATTGAAGTTGATTTGATGCGATGTGGTTCGATCTCTAATACTTGATCCTCTGATTCTCTCTCGGTTGAATGCGTACGTTTGATATATAGAAGCGGGGCGTGTGGATGTTCTTGAGCTTCGAGTCTTGGAAGAATGCTTGTATCTCCAAAGGACTTTAGTCTTCAAGCGTGTTCATAATGCTTGTATCTTTTTCAGCTTTCAGAATGTTTGTGTACTTCAAGCGTGGTCAGCTTCAGGAGTCAAAGAGTCTTCTGGTTATAGAGAATTCCCTATAAGCTCTTTGGAGTATAGAATTGCTGACCCCTCCAAATGAGGAGAGCTTATCTATTTATAGAGTTCACAGGTGGGCTTGGGCTTGGGCTTGGTTAATCCATGGGCCTGGCCTTTGGGCCCAATTAGTTGGACTTGGATTTGGTTGGTCCACGGGGTTGGTCTTTGGGCCCAATTAATCGGATTTAGGCCTGATTTGACATTTGGGTCAAATTCAGCCTATTTTTGGACTTAGTTGGACTTTGACCTAAATAATAATATCAAATTGGGTCCAATTAATCTTATTTGATTCAACGGTCATGATAAAACCACGTGACGTCATGGAAATTTGTCTTTAACTTCAATTCAGACATAATGTCAAACTCCTAATTGAGCCCAAATTGTAATAGATTTGAATTTCATCCAGTAATTTAGTAAATTGACGTGGCAACTTTGTGATGAGTCCTAAAATTTCTTCAGTTCAAAATGCCCCTTCTACGAAGACTCTCATCAACATAGATGGCGTGGATGAATCTCAAAATAATATTAAAGTGGAATTCAAGATCCAAAATATAATTTGGTGATTCTCTGAATTTGCCTCAATTTGAAGTGTCAAAAACTATGAATATTGAGTACATAAGTGTTTAACTTGATAGTTTATGGATAAAATTTATGAATATCGCCAATATTTACGATATAAAGAGTTTTGTAGCTCCGATTAGATCCAATTTGATTTGATGTTGGATTTTAAGATAAAATTTGAGAGAATATGCCAAATTTAAAAAAATATTAGATTTTTTTTTGCATTTTTATTGAGTACTCAATAGGATACCTTGAATTTGGAATATGACCAAATTTTAATTTGGAATGA
>NW_024064888.1:13434-17440 GCF_009727055.1 Benincasa hispida | reverse complement strand
AACCAAATATTCAAGGAGGAGTTGGAATCTCTTGAAGTAATCAGTTTGCATGAGAGTCATATAATAAACTACTCTATAATGAGTGGAAGCTGATGTAATAGTTGAATTTGTTGATTTTTGAAGGTTGTTCTTCACAAACTAAAAAACCAGAAAACCTTTCCTATAATTCCCTAAGTTCAAGCTTGTTTTGAGTCCCACAATTCAATCTGAGACTCCCAGAAAATAGTAGGGAAGCTCTAGTGGTGGTCCACAATGAGGATTGGAGAAGATTGCAGCTCAAATTCGTGTTGAATAGGATCTTCAAAGTAGTGTTGAAACCTCTCAATTCTCTGTGAACATGTTTATTTTGATGTCAAAATTAAGGAATTAGAATGCTTAATGATCTTGTTTTCTTCGGCTGCAGTTTCTGTATTCCACCACTATACCTAACTTCATAACATTCCATAATTAGCTAATAAATGAGAAATTTTATGAAGAGTTACAAGGTTTATACTATTTTACAATATTAGCTTTAACAATCCCAAATTCGAGTCCCACATTGTGAGAGAGGTAACAGTTGAAGACCTTGGTTACTTGTCTCAGAATTGGGGGAGGGGGGGGGGGGGGAGGGGAGTAAAACATTGAAAAACGTTAGCTAGAAAGCTAGTGAGTGGTATCCTTCAAGAATGAAAACAAGTTTGATTTAAGGAACACATTTGTGGGAAAACAATTTTCACACGAAGATAATCATCACAACAATAATGCAATCCTTCCAGCTTGATAACTAGATAACCCGACATGATCATGTATTTCCTCGGGTATTCCCATGAATTCTTGATATGAATGAGGTGGAAACAACCAGTACCCTTCTAGCGCACCGAATTTGCACATGTCGACATTATCCCGTTAGACGTACGATAGGCACGCTAATAATTTCCCTGGGTATAATCCTAGTTTCCAATTCAAGTTACAACAAGCAACATATCATGAAAGAAATCAACAAATAAAATCCAGAAAATACACTTCTCGATCATGCCAATTTCCAAACTTTACACATATATATAATAACATATATATATATATAATTCAACATAACAAAATAATAAAACCCACTCACAGTCCTTCAGTTTATCCTTCTAGAATTTTTCTAGGACAGCTCGTGGCCCAGGTTTCCTTGAATTTCACTTCAATTCAAGAAATCACATATTCTAAAAATCCTCCAATAATTATATTTTAATCCAAAAATAACTTAAAGGTAAAATAACCAGCTTACCTCCATTAAAAATACCAAAGTAGGCCTAACTTTCCACAAAAAAAAAAAAAGGCCTTTACAGGTTATTTTGTGGGCTGATGGGTGCTAGGGGTTGCTAAAGGGTGTTGACGCACACAGCTGGCCGTCTCGCGTCGCACAGGGTGGGTAGGGACATAGCACTAAGTTGGGCATGCGCTTGGGCAATTGCACGTGCAGGGCTGGCGGTGGGATGCGTGCAAACGTGCGTTGGGTGCTTTAGTCATGTGATCAAGCGTGCACTAGGTCTCTGCATGCCTTCCATTAGGCATCTGCATGTGTCTGGCATGGGACATATGCGCGTTGGCGATGACGCATGGACAGGGGCTGGGCGATGGGGTTGTAGGGCGCGCACGCGCAGGCACGGGCGACAGGCGATGGGCACTGTGTTGTGCTATGCGTCCGACTGGGCTTTCAACCTTCCAACATCGATTTCTCTTTCCTCACAACTCCAACTCAAATGGAAGCATAGAACCCCTTCACTAAACTCCCTTCTAGACACTCTCACACTAGAATCATTCAAAAGGCACGAGTAAATTGTGAGAACCAAGCTCCCCAATCTACCCCATTTATAGGCGTTTGAGACTGCCCTCACTTTTACACCTCCACCTTGTTTGGATGTCCAAGTGCCCTTCCCTCAAGTTGCCAACACCTACCCTTGCCCCCTTTGCAATAAAGTGTCTTCACTTCACTTGGCCAACGAAAAACCTTCCCTTTTGCATGTCTTCTCATGCTTCCACTTAGCCTTGTCTCAATTCTAACTCTCCCTTGTTCAGCCATTTGTCCCGATCAGTTGCTAACTTATCCTTGCTCTCCAAGACATACCTTGTTAATGCATACTTCATCACAATGGTTGCATGCCTCTCATGGACGCATACAACCCAACCAACGCATACAAACCTCCTCGTCTAGGCCAATCTTGTCACATGCGTCCATGAGGCCTTCCCTAACCTCACAATGACTTAGCCCTGTCTCTTATACACATCTAGATGTGTATAAGAGACAGTTCTTGCTCTTCTTCTTCTAGCATCGGGCATTTCCTCATCTTGGGTAAAAGTATACACTTTTCCCTATGGTAGGTTATGTTCCTTGGTCTCATTTTTCTTTGTTCCACCAACACGTCACCCTCGAGAACCTAAGGGTTTGATTTCTTGATTTATAGTTTGTGATACATTTCCCTTTTCACGACCTACTACTTGGAGACACTAATTCTTAAAATGTCCTGGTTGTCCACACCTATAGCAACTATGTACTTGCTCCGGACATCTTCCCTAGTGATATTTATTACAAGTTAAACATATGTGTATTTGGTTAACATTTGCCACAAATTCTCTTCATTGATCTAGATAGGGTTTTCCAAATGATTTCACCAATTGGCTCGCTCTTCCAAAGCTGATCATGATTTTGTGGTTCCCTTCCATTTAAACAAACATTTATTTTCTACTCCAAGAGTAAAATTCTTACTTTCTTCTTTATTCCACTTATTACAACGGGCTACATTCTAGCCTTTGTTCCTCCACCGACATACTTCTTTCAACTCTCATTGCCACTTCGACTAACTTCGAAAACTCTATCCATATCGCACTTGTCGTCACGAGCATCCTGATCTCCTTCTTCAACCTAGTCTCAAACCTTTTACAACTTTGTCTCTCATCCTCAATAATATTTAAAGCATACATCGAAAGCTCGATATACTTTAATGTTGGGTTTTATGTCCTAAAAGCTCGCAGTTTGTAAAATAATAAATATTTTCTATTATTAATATACTTGTTATTGATCTCATAAACTGTATGAAGTCTAAATCCAATAAACTAAGACCCATGACTATTGTATGAGTACTTGAACTTTATGTGGAGACAAAAGAGTAGATCGGGTTCGAGTAAATAGTCAAAATGATCTATGGTACATAAATGACGTTAGGTACCTTATTCTGGTAATACCATTGGATGCGGCCTACTCTGTAGTTGTTACAAAGAGTTGTAAAGTGCTACATACATGAGGAGTGAGGGCGCCTTATGTAATGAGTTTGCATAAGATCGGGACGAAGAAATAAGTCACTCTTACTTTATAATGCTATTTACTATTTAAGACTGACTATTTCACCTAGATGACCTAGGTAACTCGATCTTAATCCTGAGCTAACTACGAACTCCTATTTATTCAGGATAGCCCTTAGATTTACATAGTTGAGGGTTGGCTCAACAGCGCCGGCACAATAAGACTCCCATTTCAGGGGTAAGACGGGATAGATAGTTGGGGACATAAGGTGCAAGAAGGAGTTCACACCTACCCGATTTAGGGATAGGAGAAAGGTTGTTCTCTCAAGTACTGAATCCAGGTCTTGAACAAGGGGCCATTTGTAGGATGAGTTGTCACACTGAAAAAGCCGAAAACCACTATAAATAGGACCCTTTGCCGGAAGATTTAACCCATTCTCAAACAAATCTCCGTAACAAAGAATCGTGTGAAAGTAAGTGTGTGTGAGGAAGTTTTGTGAGGTTAGAAGAGATAAAAGCTCGGGTGAGGTACTGCCCAAATTTCCTTCTACTTTAAGAGGGAAAGCTCTACTGATCAAACCATAGGGAATAATAAGGATAACTAGGATCGCAATCAAGGTAAGTAGTTATCTCACTAGTGTTTCATTGGTAGTGTACCTTTAATATGTTGCATAATTATGTGATTGTTATGTTGCATTACATCTTTAAAATATGTTTATCGACAAGGGACCCCAAGTCATCT
>NW_024064888.1:8383-12920 GCF_009727055.1 Benincasa hispida | reverse complement strand
GCGTAGGTGGCAGAACTGGACGTTGCTCAAATGGCCAACCATCAAACTCACTGTTATAGGTATATGCACTTTTGTATCACTACACTAGTGTTTTATGGATCCTGGCGTTTTGTAAAATAAACTTTTTATATAGTTTTCTACCTGATTAATAAAATCTTAGATATGTTCTTTTGAGATTTTTGTCCAAAACTCATCTCATAATAGAAAAGTCTAAGCATGCATGTCGTAGCGGTCGGACCATAGTATGTAAGGATCCGGTCGTTACATTGTACTTGGACATATTACTTCTGAGCATGGTATAGAGGTCGATCCTACTAAATTTAATGTTATTGCTAAGCTCCCTTACCCCACAAACATGAAGGAGGTTCAACCTTTTCTTGGGCATGCAGGTTTCTACCATTGGTTTATCAAGGATTTTAGTAAAATCGCTCAGTCAATGGCCTCTCTTCTTCACAAGGACGTTGCCTTTGAATTTTATGATGAATGCAAGACAAGCTTTGATGTGCTGAAGAATGCCCGATCGTGTGCTAGAGTTATTCAGGCTACTCGTTGGGATCTTCCCTTCGATATCATGTGCGACGTGAGCGACCATGCTATGGAGGGTTTTGGGCTAGAAGGTGGATAAGAAACACCAAGTGATCTACTACGCTTCAAAGACCCTCAACCCATCACAATGCAGTTACACTGGATGAAAAATGAGTTTTTAGCTACTGTCTTTGCTATTGAAAAATTTCATTCTTAAATTGTTGGATCTGAAGTAGTTGTCTTTCTTTATCATGCAGCTTTGCGGTATCTTATGTCGAAAAAGAAGTCCAAGCCCAGATTGTTGAGGTGGGTTGGTTCAAAACAGAAAGGGATGTGAAAATGTTATGGTCAATCACTTGAGATGACTTGTAGCAGAAGGTGGTTGTCTCAGTTCTGATGGAGACTTCCCAAACCATACGTTAGTGTAGGTAGATGACATTTCCATGACTCTCTAGTATACTGACCTTGTTAATTATTTGACCATTGGTATGTTACCTTATGGAATGAATAAGCATAAACATGATAAAATCAAAAGTGAGTCAAAATATTATGGCTGGGAAGAACCTATTTATGGAAATTATGTTCAGATAAGGTTGTTAGGAGGTGTGTCCCTAATGACGAGTTATTTTTGTTTTAGAATTCTATCATAAGCATGCATGTGGTGAGGGGAGAGAGATAATAAATAACCAAAGGTGCTGAAGACTATAGGAGAGCGAGCTACGTAAAGATCAAATGGTGACCATGAGGAGATGCAGTATGTACACGACGAGAGATGTGCGTGGAGCTTTATATGGAAAATAGTGGAACCTACGCATGGCTGTCTTCTTACACATCAGATTTCCACCACCGAGAAATTCAAGAAGAGTATTCGTTTCTACAATACAACCTATGTTGAGAGTGAAGAGGCAGTTATAGCCCATAGAGAGTCATCAGCCAAATATTAATACTCAGTAGCCAAACTACAATATAAGGGAGTGTGAAAACAAGACTATTGCAGCCAATTACCAATCATTGAGAGAGATACATTTTTCTTGTATTGTATCATTAAAATGCACTGAAAGAAGTTTGTTCATCAATCGAAAGCTAACAAAAACTAAGGAAACTCTCCTCAATTCCCATATATGTTCAAAGGGCTTAGGTTTCTCAAATCCAGTCGCCTTCCATAACAATACAATCAAGTGCCTTACACACTTAGACGAATTGATGTTTTACCATATAAGTCAGGACTAAAAGATCTATTAGTGCTCGTATGTGTACCAAACACATCAAGAGCATAGACACAATGCCTGCACAATATAGGTGAGAATGATCTATTGGACACTTGTCCAAAAAATCATAGTAGTTTGACATTCTACGAAACAAAGTTTCAACAAAAGTGTCGATATGAAATGCACCACTAACTTCACTTTATAGATAACTCTCTGTTGGACATCGTCATATTCTAGACTGGGTCAAATATATAAGGAATACAGATAAGGCTACTTACATACTGATCCTATCTTTTCTCTCACTGCAGAGCAGCAAATGTTTTTGTACTTCCAACAATAGTCATCACAGTGTTATTATTTAGAGAGCGCGAACATACATACCATGATAACATTCCAATTCCTGCAAGTATCAATCATTGAGAGGTTGGGGGTTGTTTTTTGATTGATCAGATTAAATTGTATGAAAAATGGGTAATAATAAAACATAGACTGAGTCCTTATGGTTTTTTTCTCTGAGAACTTTTGTACTTCTATTATCTTTCAATTATGTTGAATTTTGTAATATATGCGGTCTCTTGGATTCTGATGGGGTCTATCCTTAAAGTAGTTAAGTGCCCTGTACATTCTCAAATTGAGACATTAGAGTTGCCAATTTAAGGGAATTTCTTTTTGTAATTGAAGAAAGAAAGTCAAGAGTGGAGCAAAGGCCAAATACATTAAAACGTTATTTTTTCCCCATTTACCACCTGCCCCCTTCGCAAATGGGTCATTCGTCATCATAGACGCAGGGTTTGACTAGCCATGATGGTACTCGAGTGGTACTCCCAACCTGAATGAAAACAGGAGTGGTATATTAATTGGTAGAAATACAAGTGGACCACAGAATGCACAGTAAGCTTATTGGACTGGATGCCATATGTGGCAGTCAATCGGTCGTGCTTGATCTGCAGTTGCGTGTGAGTCACCGCGCAGAGCTTCTAGGAGTCATTTATGTCACTCAACTCATTAACTTGGTAATTTTTTGGGCGCGAAAGGCTAAATACATCGCGATTCGAACACGATGCATACCACACTATTATGCCTCGACAACACAATGACCAGTAACAAGCAAGATCCTAGTAAAACTTGGGCATAAACTTGAATGCCTCAATCACCCTTAAGGATGCATAGCCAGAACCGCTTCTCGATGCGTCCAATTGTTGAACTGGTACTCTTCTGCCCGGATGGATTTTTGCCCTGTTCAAAAGGCTCCCCAATTTTGAGCATTGGAGGTTTGGTATTGGTCGGAGAGATACATGGGGTTCCTGTAGGCCTTGGGTTCGATTTAAGGGCAAGTTGAAGTGCTGGGATCTCGCTAGTAAGTGCTAATTTGGATATGCAGTTTTATGGGGATTATTAGTTGTGTAATATTTAGAGAAACCTAGGAGGCAAATAGGATTTCCCTCTTTGTTCCATAGCTTGTAGAATATGGCTCTCCCAGCAACTTATCCATGTAAAGACCTCAAAACTTCACATACTTCTATTAGTTGGTGTCCGTAATATTTTATGCAGTTTCGGGAATTCATGTTATCATTATAACGGGTATATGTGCAAATACAGTACTGATGATCGCTTTTAGTATATTAAAAAATCGCCCATAGGAAGATTACACTGCGTTGGTAAAGTATGTTATAGGCTCTGTTATAATATATAATATGTCATGTTTAGAATTTCAATGTTTTAATATAAGTGTACTATTAAATTATGAGATATCAGATGTGATTGTTATGGATGTATACTTCATGGTTAAATTTTATTAAGGTTGTTATAAAAATTTAGGTTAGCACATTTAATATTCATAACAAAGATAAGCTACATTCACGGACGAATTTTCCCCTCTCCATTGCTCTCGTAAGGAACGTAGGTCCACTAGATTTAACGCTGTTTTTTAAAATAGTTTAAAAATAGGCCCCCTCTTCGACCCATCTCTGACCCTAAACGGTCTCAATCTGGTGGATCGTTAATGCTTCCTATGAAAAGAAGACTTATGTGGAGGCCGTCTCCACCCAAAACCCCGTCCGATCAGATTCTAACGAGCCATATTAATCGTTAAGACTGGACGGTAATTTAAGTTGAATGATCTAACAGAACACCTCCTTGACCCTGGAGGATAATGGCCGAATATGAGTCATTCTTTAACTAGTTTTATAAGCAATACGTGATTGCGGTGGTGGCCGATTTTAAAGGTGTTACCGGTTCTCATCATTGAGACATGATCGTTGAAGGATTCAAAATCCACAAATATAAATGTTTATACTTGGACAAACACTAACTTAAGCTGTTTCTAGCCAGAACATTCCTAAGTAAGATTTACCCAAAACCCAATAGAAAAACTTCAGTGGCGATGGTAATACATATATGATATGTTTATTAGAACACTTTAGTGGGAATTAATAACGCTAACGGAAATGCACTTGGGAGAATTCCCGCACTTTCACAGCTTTCACACGACTGGTACTTCAAGCTGAAAGAACAACAGTGGAGATTAGATACAAAAACAAAACATAGAGATGTAATCCACCTGTAATTTTTAGGGCTTCCTCCGTTATGGTTGATCAGATTCCTTAGTGACGTGATGACAGCTAAATACATATTTCCCAGTCGATAACTTTCTAAAAGGTAAAAGACCTCTTTTGGACTCCTGCAAGGGGTTCAATTAAACTGAGAAACAACCTTGTCTAATTAAGATACGTTGAGACATGGCTAGGCAATGTCTGTTCTTTTAGTTTCGAACTATTTGATCCCCAAAAACCATAAAATGCGGT
>NW_024064888.1:1716-6344 GCF_009727055.1 Benincasa hispida | reverse complement strand
CTCTCCCAAATATTTCATCTGAAATTGGGTTGCTAGCCAATTTTTAATGTCAGTTAGGTATCCTAAATTATTTCTAATAAGTAGGATATCATCCTCATACAAAACTAGAAATGCTACAGCGGAGTTGATGATCTTTTTGTATACACACGGTTCATCAGCGTTCTGTTCAAAGCCATAAGATTTGACTGCAATATCAAATCTTAAAATGCAGGATCTGTATGCCTATTTCAATCCATAAATAGATCTCTTCAGTTTGCAAAATTTTTGCTCTTGACCCTATTCAATGAACCCTTTTGGTTCGACTATATAAATACTCTCTTCAAGATCTCCATTTAGAAAGGCAATCTTGATATTCATTTGCCAAATTTCATAATTATAAAAAGTGGTAATGGACAGGAGTATGTTGATTGGTTTGACCATAGCAACAGGTGAAAAGGTTTCTTCATAGTCCACCCCCTCAATCTGGGTATAACCCTTTGCTACTAACCAAGCTTTATAGGTCTGTACCTTCCCCATATGGTCTCTTTTACGCTTATAAATCCACTTACAACTGATAAATCTTGCCTCATTAGGTTTATCTACAAGTTCCCAGACTGAATTAATGTACATAGACTCTATTTCAAGGTCCATGGCTTTGATCCACTAATCTCGATCAACATCATCCATTGCCTGTTTATATGTTAATGGATCCTATAAGTCATCTATCAACATCATCCATTGCCTGTTTATATGTTAATGGATCCTCTAAGCCATCATTGGGTTTGTTGACTTCGGTTTCAGTTAAACCCATATAGCAGTAAGGCTGTCTCACAACCCTCCCACTACGTCGAGGCTCTCTCAACTCTTGAGTAGGACGTGATGAACCAGATGTCCTTGATCTATCTACAACTCTTGTTGATGAGCAAGGCTGTTCAACAACTTTTGTTGATTCGTCTGTAGCATTATTTGAAATCTCTTCCAATACTAGTTTACTGCGGGGTTTATGATCTCAAATGTGGTCTTCCTCTAAGAATGTGGCATTTGTCGATACAATTACCTTATCATCCTAAGGATCATAAAACTGACCACCTCTCGTTCCTTTAGGGTAACCTACAAACATGCATAATTTTGAACGATGTTCCAATTTCTTAGGATTGCACCAACACGTGTGTCGGGCAACCCTAGATCCAAAATGATGTAAACTAGCTTTACGTCCTATCCATAACTCAGAAGGTGTTTTTGAAACACTCTTAGAGGGAACGTTATTCAAAATGTAAGTTGCAGTCTCTACTACATACCCCAGAATGAGTTAGCCAATTGAGCATAACCCATCATGGACCGAACCACGTTCAACAAGGTTCTGTTTCTCTATTTAGATACACTGTTATGCTGAGGAACTCCCGGTGCAGAGAGTTGTGACTGAATCCCTTGTTCTACTATATAGTCCTAGAATTTCAAGTCCAAATACTCCCCATCTCGATCGGATCAAAGTGTCTTAATAGATTTACCTAATTGGTTCTCAACCTCGGTCTTAATTCCTTGAACTTTTCAAGAGCTTCAGACTTAAAATGAATTAGGTAAATAATTATAACTGTACCTTTGAAAATAATCATCTATAAGCTAATAAATATTCCATAACCTTCTCGCGTGCCTTGTACACTCATCGTTCCACAGAGTTCGAGGCACGAGAATACCTACAGTTTCTTATAGCATCGAAGGACCTTGTTCAAAAAAAAGATCTTTTTGATCAGTTTTTTCCTTTGATCATGACTCAACATGTCGTAAAGAGACATCTTCTAACCTTTTCTTGAGAAGTCTATCTTTTAGCTAAATTACTTCAGCCTTCTTTACGTCTCATCATAGATATGATACGGTCTGCACGTTTCGTTCAACATATAGCAAGATGAGTAAGTAATATTTGTTTCATAACAGCATTTTGTTCTGGGAAGCTAGATAACTCCTCGGAAAGAGAGTTCTAAATATCATACTGACTCGACTGATTTCAATCTATCATCGCTCCATGAGCTTCAACAATATGAAAATTGGACCATCAATACAGAGAACATTTTCTCGTAACATACTTAAGGCTTCTGTCGAACAAGAGGATAGCGGTTGCCCAAACCGATTCCTAGCGCAGACTGCATTATTCTTACGGGCAGGGGCATTACTCCCATGTTTCTCTATTAAAAGTACGTCAAATATACTTGCTAAGATATAAGCCCTGGCTTTTTCATTCGGCCTAACCCACTGATCATAGATGTCTCAAATATTTCGGTTCGCTATTGTACTGGGAATCAGAGGACATTCCTCCGTTAACACAAACCTCAAATCATCCAAACTAATATTGTATTAATGTTGGATGTCCAGTTTGAATATCCTTTTCTGTCAAACTTATCGGAAGCATGCAGTTGTATAATTGAATTTGACATTACTGAAAAATTTAAACAAATTCTATTGAATGTATGCATCTAAATAAAATTTTAGGAAAGAAATAAAGTACCCGTTTTTCTTTATTTATTTTTCAATGATACTTCACTGATTCAAAATAGTTGCTACTGTTGCTAGTAAAAAATATTTTCACTGAAGCAAGACAATCCTGACCAAATACTATATCAGAATAACCCTATATTACTATAATTAGTAATTCTTGTAAGTGTGACCCGCCATTTTCGGATCTTATAGAATGGTATGAATATGCCCCCAAGGTGAAGATAATATCCAAGACGAAACTATAATACCCTATTCATTTCTGATGCTTGGGTTGTTCTGAATCCTATGTTACAACCCTTCGTGGGGATCACTATGGTTAATGACTAGCTAGTGTCGCCTAAAACCGATAGCAAGTGCAATGTAAAAATCTCAAGGTTCAAACTAATGGAGGAGACCGTAGGATAATATTGACACATTTCCTTCACCCACTTACTATGAACTACTTCCCCCATTCACATTGTTATTGACCCATGCAAACACTTTCCAAATAGAGTAGTTGCGATAAAAGCAACACGAAGCCGGGCATGGATCTCAACGGTATGAACTCTTGAGGATGTGAGAGCTAATAACTATATATCGAATATATTGTTAATCTCCCACTGAAGTGTTTTAAATGTTTGGATATTTATTTACTTAGGTTTAAAAACGGCTAACTTTAAACAACCTAAGTCTATATAATTTTTATCCAAGTATAACATTTATATTTGGATATAACCCTATGATGTCCAAGTTTTTAAACAAGTTTTAAAACTCACACTGCTCACGCAAGCTCATAAAATAGGTTAACAACGCTGAATATTTCAGTCATAATCCCCAGGTAGGAGGTGTTACGTAAACCGTCAACTCAAATACCCCAAGCCTTAGACAGGTTTATGAACCGACTTGAGTTTGCAACCAAATTTTATAAGGTGACAATCTATTTTAACAGCTAAAACTAGTTGTTAACCTAATTGAGCATTTGTTTATCTTTGTTATGGATTTTAATGTCTAATTTCATTTTATAACAAACTTATAAAATAAACATTTTTTAATATACCATAACATGCTTAAATGATATTTAAAATCAATAGAACAATTACATCAATTTTTAACAAACCCTAAAACATGCATACTATATATTATAACTTATTATAACATACAATAATGCATGTAACATGTTGGTGGGATTTTAAATCTAAATGGCATATTTTATGCATATATAAAAATATTTAATTATAATAAACATTAAAATGCGTAAATAATTAAATATAAAACTGATATGGTTTTTGGTTTTGGCATTTTTAAAATAAATAAAAGTCTAACTACTACAAGAATCAGCAAACCCGGCTTCAAAAACTTCTAGACCACTCGAACCAAATTGAACCGGGCAAAACACATCAAGTATCAGCAAGCAACCAGCATCGAGTATGCTAGTAAGCATCGAGTATGACAGCGAGTATCAGATATTTAACAAAAATACCATTGAGTAGACACCGTCGACCATCGAGTAAGGCATCCAGCATCGAGAATCGAGTATTTCATGAAATAACATCAAGTAGATGCATCGAGTACCATCGAGTATGGCATCTCGAGTATTTCATGAAATTTCATCGAGAATGATATCGAGTATCCCATCGAGCATCGAGTATCTGACAGAAATTCGAATTTTCAGTACTTGTTGCTTCGACATTCTTAATTTCTTTCTTCAATTACATCCTAATTGCAACTCTAATGACTCCAAATGAATTACAGACTCTTAAACACATATTAAATCCTATCAAACAAGAGCCAATTACAAGAGTTACAATATAATTGAAAAGATTCAAATGCCAAAACCTTGAAAAACCATATTATCATACCATTTTGATATTGTTCATGAAGAACACCCACCAAACTCAAATTAACATTAGTTAAGTGTCTAAATCATACTCTGATACCAATTGAAGGTGTAATATAAATGCAACAGAATAATTCAGAATCAATAAGCACTTAAACAACATTTAATTTGAGTTTTAAACATGCTATTCATGTAGTTTTCAAAAGAGGGTTTGAACATAACAATACCTTTGTAGTTCTCTTCGTGTTTTTAGTAGAATCTCCATAAGTTTGAGCTGGATTCTTCAGATAGACCACCAACAAGATCTTCTTAACTATGCTCAACAAAGAATGTGTGGTGGAAA
>NW_024064888.1:0-1020 GCF_009727055.1 Benincasa hispida | reverse complement strand
AACATTTCAAATTCATAACCCTAAATTTAAAACTCATCCAATGAATTACTTATTTCATTATTCCAATTTATGAGCTAATAGAGGGATCCATTGGACCTACAGATCATGAGCTCCAACGATTTGTAATTAATTGGTTAAACTCTTTAAACCGAATTAATTACTTTCTATAATCATCAAGACAAACCACTATCACTCGATAGTTACACTCTCCTCACTTTAGATGTATTTCTGTCCAAATTAACCATAATCAGTAAGTTGATCCTTCACAAGTTGTTCGTATTCATAGTTGGATCAAAATTATTGTTTTACCCATGTAAATACATCTTGTTCCTTAAGTTCCTACTAACCCTCTAATGAATAACTGATTCATAATATCACTTATGAATCATGTCTCTCTCTATCATGAGAAGGCGGGCCCTGTTTGTTCAAAACCTAGTATTAGCACTCAAGAGAACAACCTATCTACTAACCCTAAAATGAGTAGGAGGGAATTCAATTTTGTAGGGCTATGTCCCCAGCCATCTAATCTGAACTAATAATTATAAAAATAATAACCAACTCATCGCTTCGATCCGGTCTTATCCCCAAAAATGAAGGCTTATTGAACAGTACTGTTGGATTACTCTCACCCATGCAGATCAAAGGACAATCCCGAATAAATAAGAGTTCATAGCTAGCTTACGATTAAGATCGAGTTATCTTAGGTTACATTAGTATGAAATAGTCAATTTTAACAGTAAACGATTGTTATAAAGAAAAGTGACGATTTTATGATCCAATCTTTATACAAACTCATTACATAGGATGTCCCCACTCACATGTCTCTACATGAATGATCTATGGATCACATCAGTTGTATTACCTATACAAAATAGGCAGCATCCAATAGTGTCACCAGGATGAGATACCCAATTTCATCCAAATACTTATAGACTATTTAGGCTATATACTATTAACTTTATCCTGTTTATATCACTACATAAAGTTAAAGTATTCATACTATAAACATGGATATGTTTA